>NC_142706.1:37960015-38260274 GCF_055471065.1 Atractosteus spatula
ATAAACATAAGCTTTTGACAGTGTAACAACACTGTGATTCATATAGAAATTGGCAAATTGGTGCCTTGCTTTTTTTGCAGTGAGATCTAACGACTTTAAAGTGCCTTCGGTTCTGTGACTTTTTTCCCCGAGGTATGATAAAATCCAGTCTTCTTTCCTCTCATGTTTTTTTTTCTCAGGTTCAATAGATTTGTAACTTACACCAGATTTGTCATTTACCTTCTCTCCTGCACTGACGTAGGTAAAGTAAAAGACTCGCTAACAGGTCCTTCATCTTTTCCAAGCTATTGTACATCGGTTGCAAAAACAGCAGGACTCTGGTCTCAAATTAAAGAAAGACCCATCTACTACTGTAGCCAAGCTGTCTAGTGGTTGAGTGACGGAAGATGGGAGTCATGACATGAAGTCACAGATTCCCCATCTGATTGTGCCATTGCCCAGGCTTGACATAATTTGATCAGCTTGTCAGCACCAGCGGGAAGCGTTAGGTGTTATGCTGCTGGAATAATGTCAGGATACTGGTGTCAAGCTAACAGAGCTAACAGGTAGGGCAGCAAGGTTCCAGGTTCCAGACCCAATGTTGTTTAAATGAGGTTCCAGACCCAATGTTGGTTGCCATCATACTACAAGTGGAATTCTTTTGTCAATAGACACTTCTTGCCAGGGTTTCACACTTTGAACTTCTTATCTGTTGGTCTCTTGTACACAATAATTAATGCATCATCTGTGTGCCACACTGATGTTCGTCAGATTGTTAAATGCAAAACCTCGATTCATTGCTAAAGAGGACAATAGTGCTGGTGAGTCTACTTGAAGTGTTGCTCTAACACACGGATCACACCAAGGCATCATTCTCTTGGGTGAGATTAGCTTATTGTATTTTCTGTGTGATTCCTACAAGGCATGACAATCAACAGGTTAAATCACCTTATCACCCGTGCCCAATGATCTAGTGTTTAAGACACTGCCAGAATTATTTGAATGTATTATGGTTAGTCGTTAATGATCAGTTAATCAAAATGAATTAATGTCCAAAATGTGCATTCTTTATTTTTCTAAAAACATAAATGGATTTTTTTCAAACAAAAGTGAAATAGGAAGTCAAGTTCTAATCTTGCCCCTATCTTACCTCCTGAGTACCCCCTTTCTGACAGCTTCACCCCTGCGGCAACACCCTGGCTTCTTCCTCACAAAGGCTTCTGTCAGCCTCGTCCTTAGAGCCAACCCGCTTCTCCCTTTTATATGGCATTAATTAGGATTTGACCAAACTGTTGAAATGCATAATTAGAGCCAGATCATTTTTGTTGATGCTGGGGATTTAAAAGTAAATTAAACCTCTGTAGATCTAAAATATATACATCATGACAAGTTTCTTGTTGATTGTATTATTGTTATTTAGCAACATTATTGATAAATTGTTGCTATCATTATTTAAATATTGCGTTTCATTAGAAAATCTGCTTCACAGACAAAAAAGTGTGTTCCAATAAGCATACAAAATATATGAAGATTAAACGCAAAATAGCATACAAACCAGAATGCTTGTTTAATTGAATCATAAATTAATAAAAATACCTATAGAACTATTTTGGCTTTAAATGAATGATAAAATTAGATAATGGTTTCTAAAAGTATTCTTTAAAACCATGTAAAATATAAGTGGTTTTATATATATTGTGCATCTAATAAAATAAAAAGAAACATTAATATTTGCTATATCTTACTTCTAACAATTTTAAAGGAGTGCATATAGTAAAAAATGTGGAGTTTAGGCTGAAGCCTTTCTGGCTATTAAAGGGTTTCAGAATACTGTACCTTAGTGCTAACATGCTTCTGAATCAGTCGCAATTGTTTCATGTCAGAAAGACCTACATTACTATACAGTAGAAGGTTTGGAGGCAATCAGCTGTACATCAAAGCAATCGTATCCGCAGTATTGATTCAGTTTCCTGGATTGATTTCAACACTCTAAACCTCTGCTAACCTGTAAGCAGGTTTTACTAGAAAACCTTAATGTGAAAACATTTATAAGACAACAGCATTGGACTATAAATAATCCTTTCACCATTAGCCTCCAGGTTTTATAATTAATATATTTTTTAAAAACATACCTTTGCAGAGCTAAAGTTCTTTAAGGGATAGCTAACAACTTTCTATCTAAAAAAATTGAAATAAAGATTTATTATGTAATGGAAATGTATTGTACCAGACCTCGGTTTATTAGAAAGGAGAATAATAGATTTAACTAAATACAGTATGTAAATCTTGTTCTAACTATGAGCTGACAGAAGGAAAATAATTCCAGATGTGTCATTTTACAGGCACTTATAATAACGGTTGTTTTTAAAATAAGAAAAGACGTCCCCAATGATAACAAGTCATGCCACACATCTACACGATCCATGAACTTATCCCAGAGGTATGGGACAGAAGCGAGGCTACAAGTTACAACACAGCCAGTGTGTCTTTAGGCAGAATCTCAAACAGAAGGAACCAGAGCACCCTGGCGGAAAACTCAACACGAGCATGGGGAAAGCATGCAAACTCCACACATAGGTGAAAATTCTGCCTGTGTTTGTAAGGTTTCTCCAGAGAGTTCAGCCCCTCCATTTTTTCCTTCCTCTGAGCTCACGGAACTCCTAAGGCTCCAGTGCTTCTGCGGCTGGAGTGCTGTCTCCTTGTACCTGCCACACCAGAGTGAGGCCAGCCGCCATACAAAAGCAAGATAAAGGGCCCTAAGCTACTGTAGGTTTACTTGTAAGTGAGACTCCTGAGATGTTAAAATTGCAACATTAGTCTTTTATGTGCACGTAAAGTATAAAATATGTCGGTCATTGTTGCTATTGTTATTCTTGTTGTGCCACAGTTCTTCTGTGGCAGCATTAAAGATTCCCATCTCAGAGTTTATACTTTCTTGCCACTGGGCATTTAAACGTTTATCTTTCAGCTGAAATTCAAAGGTAGAACACCCACCCTTCAGGCACAGGCAGTGCTCTGTATAATAATTATTTTAAATGTCTGTCTTTTTGGAAACTATAATAACATACTTCAGCCTTACTGATGCATCACCTTCTTCTTCCAAGCACATTTATCTAATATTTGTTCATGTTGGCACCCTTTCAGGCTGCTTTTTGGAGTCCAGGGGTGGGAAGGGCAGAAGATACCTTAAGATTTAAATAACTAAGCATGAGTGGAAGGCAGGCTTTTGTATTTTGCCTTTGTTTCCCTCATAGATATATGCATTTTATAAAAACACAGATTAATAAAAAGCAATATTAAAAATAAAATTGCTCACTTCTGGTTTCGTAACTTGAAAAGAAGCTTGCCTTTTCTCAGAAAGAAATATCTGTTTATCCTCACATTTTTCACGTCTTCCTTGCAAATGCTAATAGTTCCTTTAAAAAATAATGGTTCTTAATTATAGCCAAAGGCAGATGTGTCTTAAAACACACTTTGAGAGATTTAAAAAGCAAGCAGTTTTTTCAAGCTAGGTTATAACAAAGGTTATAAATGTTACATGAGTGCTACTAAATTGTGTATGAAAGTATTTTAGAGCATAATTTACTTGCACTATTAAAATTATGTATGAAACAAAAGAGCAAAAATGAGAACAGTATATGCAGTACATTTTTTAATCCTGATTTACCTTCTTATGGGTAAATACACATTTTAATTTTAATGTACTGTATCAGGTCAATATTACTTAACTTACAGTATTACACTGTCTAGGCAGCATAGAGGAAATTGACAAATCAAAGACCCCATGACAGCATTTTCTATCCAATTAGATTTGTTTCTAGATGAAGGTTGAAAATCCTGAGAACTAAATCTATGCTGTCTACACCCTGCCATGGGAAAGATTCCCAGTCTTGCTATGTAAGAGCTGTCTGGCTTGAGCTGTGTTCAGATTACTGTATACAGCATCTTAGAAAGACACATGAAAAGTATTTGTTTTGGTTTCATGCTGCTGGCAGAGGTGTGCCTGTACACTGGCAGAGGTGACTGACAGTTTTGTGGAGATTGGCAGTTGACCAGCTTGGAATACCTCCTTTGCGAAGTACTGTTGTTGACAGACTTGTTTGTCTGACTCCCTTGATCTTTGGCTTAACTATCCTAATTTTTATGAGACCTTATTAAGTGTGAACTATCATGATGTAGTGGTTAAATCGCAGATAAAAACAAATTACATGGGTAGCAGGCCATATCACCTTCTGGTCCTCAAGAGTAATTGGCAACACCGCTTAACTCCTCATTAAACCACCAGGAGTCAAACAGTTGCGTATTATGGTTATTTGCTTTTATATAAGAGAGACCTTTTGTCTCCACAGTCCAAGCTTATTGAGCTCCACTCCATATAAAATAAATAAATACAATTTTATAAACATAGAAAGGCTTTTTCTTAAGTAACTGATCTAGGTTTTGATACTTTAGTGGTTTTTGAAATCTCTGCTCAAGTGGAAGAAGAATATACTGTAGATGTTCATTCAAATGTCATGGAAGGGTCATTCATTAGTAAATAATTTGAGTACATATTTATAATATATTAAATGGGAAATGCAGAAAAATAAGCACAAAAACAGGAAAAGCATGCTTTCGTGTGTGGGCATGTCAAATGTTTTGTGATAGTGTTCTTTTTCAAGATGAATGTTCAGTTTCTATTTTCTTTGTCTGTGTTGTCAGTGTGCAGTGCTAAATTGAAATGTCACTTCACCATTTGCAACTCAAATGTATCAAAACAGACACATGTCTTCCATTGTTTTTGAATTGACTGTAAGTAAAGTTGCTTCTCAAGACTTTTCTTTTCACGGATTTCTGAAATGCACCGGGACGAAGATACTGTCAATGAATTTTATTCAGATTTCTTTTCAGGAAGGAAAGCAATTAATAAAGCAATGAAGTAACGCCTTTTATATCAGTTAGTTGAGATGTGGGTGTATTTTTGGCTCATACAGCAGTATTTAAAAGCTGTTAGAGCTGCACTTATGGTTATTTCCAGGTCTAAATAGGTAGGAAAAAAGAATGTATAGAAGATCGAATTTCCAAAATCCAGGACTTCATTTTAAAACCGTGATCCTTAGCCCTGATCCTGGAGATCCTTGAGCCTACTGATGTTCTAAGGAGTCTTCTGTCTGTAGCTAAAACTCACATAGCTCTTGCCTAATCAAACCAACAACTGCTTCAGTAAAAGAACAGAGAAGTGAGTTGGAATGCAAACTGCTTTAAGGTTTTGTTTTGGGGTAAATTCTGAATCTCACTTTTAACTGGTGTTATGAGAAACCAGCTGAGAGCGAATAATCATTATCTTCTCAGCTGCAGTAGTATTGTCTTCACACAAACTGTGTTTCACAGACATGACCTGGAGATCCAAGGCTGTTTTTGCAAATTCAGTATACAAAGCACACAAACACAAAAGAAACTAAGTGTTGTAACTTAGTTGTAAAAATGAAACCCTGACACCAAAACCTGTCACCATGGCAGCAATTAAAGGGGAGGTTTCAGAATACAAGTATTTGGTGAAACTTTTGATGGCTGATTTTTTATAACCAGATCTTACACATCCTTAGTAATTACATGTTCTGTGCTTTGTTTTGAGTACAACACCTTGCACTGTATTCATACTGAAACTTGTGAAATATGGGATTTAATGATACAGTGCTTGTAAAAAGGCAGTTTTTGTTTTACCTAAAGTCAGTATCTTATTGGTACTACTGTTATTGTGTTGACAGGCTCTGTACAGATAGATACTGATAAACACCAGTTTATTGCAAGCAAGTGTTAAGGAGGCAGAAATTCCTATAGACACTGTTTAAAGCACATCACCAACTCAATAAAAATTAAAACTCTTCCACTGTCTAAAAATATTTGCCTTCTTATTAAATTATCTATTTTCTCCTCTAAAAATAGATGCCTTATTTCTGTGCTATCATGTTTCTAATAATGAAAGTTTATATTCACCATTTTAACTGTGCCCAAGTAATTGAAATTTTAAAAGGCTTGACACACTATAGACGACATCAGGCAATCAAGTTATTTTGCTTTCTTTCTGCTTGTTAATGTTATCACTCACAGAATGAAGAGAACAAATTGAGTCATTTGGCCTCCAGTATGTTCAATCATGAAGGAGTTGTCCTCCTTAGGCTAAAAATGGGTGTCAGAATGTTGAAAAACATTTAATTTCAGCCTGTCATGCTTTCTACTATTCAGCTTTATACATTATAGTATGGCAGCTCTCATTCCTCCTATAGGTAAAATGGAAGTATGGTACAGTAGAATGATCTGCATACATATTCTGCTTTTTGATATTTGTTGGTATACATCTTGTTTTTATTACATAGAATATTAAGACCTATTTTAGTTCTACACCCCAACCAACTGCTAATACCAAAACCATTGCTATGTAGCACATTCCCATTTGTTAGACACAAGAAGTCTGCAGTGCAGGGAAAGCCACCATTGGGTGACATGCTGGTGTTAGAATTTGTTGGCGATTCGTCAAGGTTTTATTTTAATCTGCACCTGGCAGAGATTTAAGAGCGCTGAAGTGCTTTTAGAAATGCATTGATCAGCTGTCCGAGAGCCACACACGTGTGAAGGTAGTAATTCAATTATGGAGCTTTTTGCAAAACGTTCTTTGATCTTCTGATTGTATTTGTTTGGAATTGTGTTCTTGCCATTTCGTTGAGTTTTTTTTATTGTTAAGTATTTGATAAATTTTGGTTCAAATTTCAACTGTATTTTAAAACAAGGTTGCTTTGCAGGATTGTAGCTATCAGAAAAACTATGGCTAGGTAGTGCTTGTCTGTTCGTAAACGTATAAGTTTACTATAGTCTAAAACGTAGGCAGTTGGCTAATGAGATATTATGATTCAATATTTGGTCCCCAACTATTTTCTTTTTGTCCTCTTAATATTTACCATAATAAGGGCAATAAGGGCACTACTGGTGGTTTTGAATGTATGATTCCCCAAATGCCCAAAACAATCTCTCTTAAGGTGTGTATTGATGACAGACCTAATAAAAGTTTAACTATGTTCTATTTTCATTTTCTATGTGTAATGCGAGTGTTGTAGATCTCATCAGCAAGCTATTGAACAATATCTATCCATCCATTTTCCAACTGCTTCATCCAATACAGGATCACAGGAGGGCTGAAGCCCATCCTGGCAAACAAAGGGCACAAGGCAGGACACACCCTGGACAGGACACCAGTCCATCACAGGGCACACAGACACAAACACATACAAACTCACACCACGGCTAATTTTCCCAGAAGCCAATTAACCTATCTGTATGCCTTTGGAGAGTAAACTGGAGCACCTGCCCAGGAGGAAACCCACATGAACACGAGGAGAACACACAAACTCCACACAGTGAACACTGCAGATCCAGAAGTGAACCCATGGTCCCAGCACAGCAAGACAGCAATGCTAACCACTGTGCTGCAATGCCATGAGCAATATCTCCAATTTAAAAGAAAAATAGCTCCCATTAAAAAAAAAATAGGAAACAAACCGCCAGATGATATGAATTACATGTATCATAAACTGCGTTATGTTAATTAGTTTTAAATTATTCTCCTTTTGCGACTTTTCCTGAAAATATTAAATAAGCATGTTTACACAAATCTCGGTGACCAGTGAACTGAAAGAGTTGATAAGAAGTGAAGGTGCTCTTCAGGATATAATAAGAACTGTTTTTTTTATTATTCTGTTGTTTAAATTGGCATTTACCTAACTGGATATGTGTTTTTTTTAACAAGTAATGCAATATTACTATCATGCTTTCCCTAAAAATGTTTTGTATTTTTGCAACCAACCGTACAGTGAAATAATAATAATAAAAAAAATGATTCTTCTGATTCTTCTGTCATGTTTACCTCTTGAGATGCAGACTGCCGGAATGTAATGATACTTTAGAATGCTGGTAAAACAGAATTATATAAAAGAAATCTTGTCATTATTGGTTTGAAAAAGTGCCTCAATGGGTTTACATTTGCAACAGACTGCGACCATTTTCATGTAGTTTAAGCAAACTGGCATTGTTGTGGTCTGCCAAATGAATATCCTTTTGTGCTGCCAACTTATCCATAGCTTAACTGCAAGCTTTCTTGCTAATATACTTTACTGTACACTACTATACACTATGCTTTCTTCTTTCAAGATTTGAATAGTTTCAGCTATCAAAACACCAGCCTTAGAAATCCCTTTAGTTTATAATGTTCTTATTTTAAGTTAATTGTGATGTAAAACACATTGAGCCATTAATACTTGCAAACGACAGAGCTTGGTATTTTTATCGCTTGGGCCAAGTAGATTTGAGGCAAGTTTAAATGTATGATTACTGCGCATACAAATAAAACCGTTCCTCAATAGTTATCATTTTAACATGATAGTGAGGAAGTTTAAATTTCAGCTTCCCCACTGTGTTAAACTAGAACAGTAGGTTGTAGAAGATGAAAATGAACAAGCCTGGATAAATGTTAAGGTTATTTTTAAGTCCTGTATTTTTAAACAAAACTCTTGCCTGTTTCTACTCACCAACATATAAATATCTCATGTTCTGTGCATCCTTTGCATAGTTTTCTCTAAACTAAATCATACTAAACTCACCATACTGTGTTTTCTTCATTCAGTGTTGAACTTGGCTACTCTGTTAAGTGGCATGGATCTTTGTCCAGATTCAAGTGATGAGTTACTGCGCGAAATTGATTCTCCCTCTGCATGTGTTCATCTCTGACCTTCATCCTGTCCCCCTCGTGCTCACTGGCTTTCTAGAAGAGCTGGGCCAGCTGACCTGACCGAGCCAGTTGTAAACTAGTCTGACCCTCTCTCCTGTCTCTGCAGGAGGGCCTGCCATTCCCTCTGATGCTCTGAGCCCTCTACCCACTTTGCTTCATGGAAAACAACAAGCTCCCCCAAGTCTCCACGATGTCTGCCAATTCTGGCCTGACCTGGTGCTCTGACTCAACTGTTCGGCTGGGGCTGCTTCTCCCCCCTCCTCTCTTCCCCTTTTCTGTACTTTGTCCAATCTCTCTTTCCTTCTCTCTCACCTTGCTGACCTTTTTCACTGTCATGCATCCAACCAACTGCACCTTCCTCCCCAGTCACATATCTGGTGTCTTTGTCCCTTTCCGTTCCCCAGTTCTCGTTTCCTCCTGTCCCTATGGGAGCCCTCCTGGTGTTTAATCCAACTTGTGAGTGTGAGTGCACGGTGTCAGACTTTGCTGGGCCTCTTTCCGTCCCCTCGCTAGGTGCTGTGTCGGTCCATAGATCCGAAGGAGACTTCTCATGCAGAAGGCACCCGGCTAGCTCAGTAGGTAGAGCATGAGACTCTTATTCTCAGTGTCGTGTGTTCGAGCCGCACGTTGGGTGTGCTTATGTTCTGCAGCCCAGAGTGGGTTTGGGTTAGTAGAGATTCCCGTCTCTACTCTACTAATCTCATAAGAGTACTTGACCAGTTCCTGAAATGACCACAAGTTTTCACGCCGCAAGCTTTGTCATTGAAGAACTAGGCTTCATGTTATGGGGTTCCTTAGATCTCTTCTGAGTTTTTGTGAACCTCATCCTTACAGTCAGGCTGACATTTTCTCATCCAAGCAAGTTACACCGCATAAACTTTCAATATGTTATCCCAGTAAACTCTGTTGCCAAGTCCCACTCATCAGGGTTTGCCTGAACTATAGAAACGTAGTTCAAGAGTTCTTAAACAGACGTTCAGGAAGAGGCCGAACTCTGATCTTAACCGTGTTCACTGTCCTATGTGTGTCTGGCCTGCTGAGTACACTACTTTATTTCTCATACCCCTCCTTGCTTCCCATCTCCACTCCTGCAGAGGCTCATTCACTTAAGAAGACTACGCTTGCTTCAGGCTAATCTACACTAGCTGCATTTTTGATGTGATGTTTTTTTCACACACATCTGACATTTGTCTGCCGCTCCTGTTATGTGCCCATTGTACTCAATGCTGAGGTATACACATCAGCAGTGCAGTGGAGCCCCTGTGCCTTATTTAAAACTTCAGGTCTATTTTTATTGCATTTATGTACATTAAGCCAAGTGTATATATTAGATATATAATGGAACAAGTAATAGGTTTATTCCATGCTGAAGATACAGCCTGAAAACGTTGTGTTTTCTTTCTTATCTTTTCAGCATGGAATAAACCTATTACTTGTTCCTTTGCAGCCTACACATGACGCAGCTACCGATCTGAACTACTTACAGTAGCTATATAATGGCATGGAGATAATTATTTTATTCAGTATATGATCCTAATAGCATGTCCCAGTGGCCCGGACCACAATAATACAAAACACTCATCATGGTCTGGAATTTCATTTCATCCACCATTGGCGCACAGTGAGCGTTGTATTTAATAAATTACATTACTATACAAAATTGAGTTCAACAGCCATGAACTGTGCCATGATCTCTCCCCTTTCTCCTTTGCCCATTACTTTTTTTCTCCACCTCTCCTATAAAATGGAGGAATAGTCTCTGTTCTCTCTTCGTCCTGGTGTCTGTCCAGTGGATGCTCTACATCTGTCTCTCTCAGGTCTTCCAGCTCTCTCTCTCTAGTGACTGGCATGCCCCTGTGTAACTGACAGGGCAATAAACTTGCCTGATTCACTTGCTCCAGTTTGTTTTTCCACACCAGAGCTCACCACAGTAGATAGATAAGTTAGATAAGACTTTATTGATCCCGAAGGGAAATTGATGTGTTACAGCAGTCCAGCCCAAGAAAAGCAAAAAAACAGACGAAAAATTGGAATACGTACAGTAATACAAAATAAATATCAAATAAAATAAATAAATAAAAATAAATACATACTGTAGGTGTGTGCAAAATATGATCATAGTCACTGTAAAAACAATAAAATATGTGCAAAATGTGCATAATGTTGTGTAGGTTCATTTGTATCAATACAATAGAAAGATAAAGCCCATAGATGCAACCAGTGCAGATCCCCAGTTGTGTAAAAAAATCACTATGCACTATGCAGAACGCACATGTTAGAAGAAAAGTAGCAGTGACTTTAGTTGTGCAGCTTTCCTAGCGCTTTGGAC
Source organism: Atractosteus spatula (assembly GCF_055471065.1). Classification (NCBI taxonomy): domain Eukaryota; kingdom Metazoa; phylum Chordata; class Actinopteri; order Semionotiformes; family Lepisosteidae; genus Atractosteus; species Atractosteus spatula. Next base: position 37,971,082 of record NC_142706.1, read on the forward strand.
AGAGCCCCAACAATATGAATTTCTGCAGCACAAATAATTACCACCTAAATTTGCTGAAGAAGTCCATTGCTTAGTAACATTAGCCTTGCTCACGTACTTCTACAGTGTAGGATCAACTAGGAGTAGACCTTGCCAAGTCAGAGGGAGGCTTGTGAGGTGATGAGCGAAGACCCAAACACGATTTTGGAGACACCGAAAACTGTTTGAAGTGCACAAGCACAGCTAACAGGCAACTACTCAGTGGGGACCCACTAGTCGGAGGACGAAGCACATCTCTGAGGCGAATAAGGATGTGAACATGACTGCCAACAGTACTCCACCATCACTCCAATGGAGTCCGATATAGGCACAAGTGATCATAGACCATAACCAGACCATTGCAATAGCGGCCACTAAGGGGCTGGCGGCTCCATTCTCGAGGTTGCAAACACTGACCGGGGGGGTGCGTAAAACAGGCAATGGCTGCATAATGAATGTCGTAACCCTGCCTGCAGTAGCACCCCAGGGCCACTAGGTGCCACATTATTAATAACAATTGAAACAAGAACTTATAGGTGCAATGCTTTATTAATTTGGCGGAAATTAAATGTTTTTTTATAACGTCACCATAATATTAGAATTTAAGCATTGTAAGCCATGAAATTTAAACTTTCTGAAATGTTATGATCATGACATTTCATAAAAATAACTGGGAATTTGATAGGGCACTATGATACATAAGATGTTGTATAATCTAAACACGTAATTAATAATATTGTGGGCAGCATGGTGGTGCAGTGATTATTATTGCTGCTTTGCAGCACTGGGGCTCTGGGTTCAATTTAGGACCTGGGGTGCTGTCTGTGTGGAGTTTGTATGTTCATGTGGGCTTCCACCTGGGGAACATTGGTCCTGGTGTGAGTGTGTGCGTGTTTGTGTCTGTGTCTGCCCTGTGATGGACTGGTGTCCCATCCCGTATGTATCCTGCTTTGCTCTTGTTAATTGCTGGGATAGGCCCCGGCTCCTCCACAACCATGCATTGGATAAAGTGGTTAGAAAATGGTTGGACGGATTAATAATATTGGAAACTATACAGAATAATATATAACTATACAGAATAACATATTGTTTAAATATCCTACACAGCAGTAAATGAAATATACTACTAACCTTTATGATGTAAGCAATATGATACCACATAATGCAAATTACAGTCACAATTACATTTGCAAATAGCAATGTAAATTGCTTAATGCATTGAGCACCCCAAGAGAGAGCAGCAAATATACAAAGATTTCTTTGTTTCTGGTTACAATTTACAGACAGCACAAATACAGTACACAGATTTTGGAAAATGCATTTGAAGCAATGACTTTCAATTACAGTAATTGTGTTAATATTACTTCCTTTATTGTCCCAGATGGGAAATTTGCTTTGCAGGAAGAAAAATGCTGTAACGCCATACACAATACATTTAAAACCACCTGAATCCATTAGTTAGAAGCTTTAAATAATTGTCACATTATTCCTTTCAAGGTGCGTTTGAAGTTCGGTAAATTGAATTGAGGGAGAAGGTTGTGTTTGGTTTTGAAGGCCCTGGAGTGAAGGTCCCCATATTGATTCCACTTTTTATAAGATTCTTTTCACTACTGGGACCACAGGACATGACATTTCACTTGAACATTATCACAACTGCACATATAGCCACACTCCCTCTTCCTAATTCGCCACCTTTGTTAACTCTGTAGATAGTTTTCCTTTGGTTTTGCGATTCCTGTAGACATAGGCGTGTACAATAGTATACTTTAACATGATTTGTGCAACCAAAAGCACAACAGCCAGTCACTCTCAGAAATGACTGTCACATCTCTCTCTCTGGGTACGTCACCTTAAAATACCAGGACTCATTTGTTTTTGAAGCAAATGTTCCAGATAATAGGCAATGGTGGTGGGGAGAGGTATAAAGACCATTTCATATATTTTTTGTAGTATTTTCTTTAGTATATGCAGTTTGTTGTATATGTTTCAGTGCTAGATTAGTAAACAGTAAACGGGCAATTGAGTTATACAGTAGCTCATAACGATGACTGATATCCATAAATTTGAGTACTTGGATGCAAACTGAGTGCATAATTAGTGGCATGCCTGAATTCTAAATAAAACCATATTCCATATTATTCATTCAATGAGAACTACTGCTGAATATGTGCACCTGCTTTGGAAAATTTGCACTCATATTTGCTTTTTTCTACATGCGCCAAGATAGTTTTTTTTACTCTTTGTTATTTCTTGCTGTCCAATAAAGTGTGCACTTAGCCCTATAGTCATTTATCCTAGAGCACTGGAACAAAATGCTGCAGTACGTTTATCCTTTCCTCTGAAGTAGTTTTTAATCAAACCCCCACAAACAAGCAGAATTCTAAAGTTCCTTGTTTTCCTGGGATTAAAGAAAAACACTGAAATGTTACAAATTTAAATTCATTTCAAATGTCCTGCGGATGTTTTAGAAAATTAAGTGGGAGTAATCAGAATAGATGTTTTGAACAGCAGTACCATTAATGCAATTTAGGATACTATATACTATACAATTTGAAACCACCTCGCTGCAATTATTTAGTGCCTTACAAATCAGACTTTCACACATGAATGTACAAACCTCAGAATAAATGGCTGAAGCATAGTAAGCCACACTGCCAATAACATTTCACGAGGAATGACAAACACCCAAGAAGCGAAATTGTGGCTTAACCCGCTTGGCTGAGGGCTGGCCTCCCAGCCATAGGACAAGGAGACCAGGACCCCCCTGCAGGGTGACCAAGGGGTAGCTGCCGAGGTGGAGATGGGGTGGAGGTGAGATGCAAGAGACGTGCAAGAGAGAGAGATAGGCATCTCGTAGGTCTTTATAGCGTTTGGGAGAGGAATGGATAGTCAGGAGCGATTGCTAATTACTGACAGCTGAGTCTGATTGAGGTAGCTTGTTATCCCTCCTGAACTTTTGTTATTAACTCCATGCAAAAGGATCTGGATCAAGCAGTGGTAAGATCTACTTTTAAGCTGTTCTTGTAACTGTAAGGCTGTCCAGAGCGAAACATTTTTTTCCTAGCTTCCCCTCTGCAAATTCCCTGTGACTTTTCCTATTCCCACTTAACTCTAAAGCTCATTTAGAAATGATAAAATGTATAACGTTATACACAGAATTAATCCCTGTATGCCTTATTTTAGAAGGGCTGGTCACAAAGTGGGGAAAAAAGAAAACTGCTACAAAAATTGATACGTACTGATCTCCTTCACAACCACAATGTTATTTCATCACGTAATTATTAATTAAACATTGCTGGCTGAACAATATTTGAGTGTTAAATAATCTGTGGATGCATTATGTGTAAAACTATAAAAAATATAACACACAGGTGGTTAGAAATCTGTCCCTGTGAAGCTGAACGTACAAATGTGGTGTTTTTCTGCAGGTTGCAGGTTTTCCAGGTTGAATTTCTTTATAATGATGCCATAGCTTGGCACAAGAGGGATAGAAGATGCTCTGGGAATGATGCTGGCAGAACCATTACAGTGTGAAGTTGTTATGGCATCAGGGATCTATCCGCAACAGCTACTTGCTTTATAAGTTGAATGTAGAAACATCCCCCTAGGTGCACATGCAAAGCCTCTGTCAGTCTGAGTCATTCTGTTAACACCACTACTTCTGTTTGAGATAGTGGTGAACATACTGCTTATTGATCACTTACTGTACATAGGGCAACCTGGTTCAGTGCTCCGTGTGACCCATAGTCTAAGTGACTTAGAAACATACATCCTGACTTAGAATCATGTCAAGAAATAAGAAAACTATATCACAGTGAAGATATGTAGAATACAAGCATCCTGCACATACCATCTCACGTATTATTTTTTAAATGGGGTTGTTTTTCTACAGTACTGCTTAAACCATCTTTAGATACCAATGTTCTGAAAAAACAAAAAGACCGCAACAATAGAAAATCAGCATGTTTTCTGTTTTGGTACACTCTACAAATATATGTATTCTTTCCAGATGGGCTTTCTAAGGGAAAAAAGAATATTCTTTTCAACAAATCCCCAAGCCTTGTATCTTGACTGAACAAAAACATTGCAATGCTTAATTGCTTATTCTGAATCACTTTGCCCTCTTACATTCATTTTGGCTTCTGTTGTGCCATGTTGTTAAAATCCAAAACTGCAATAAAAGATTAAGCAAGAGGCTCTTTTGTGTTTTGCTTGGGATGGTTAATAAATATAGTTCTTGTCCAGGCTGTTAAACAGCCTGAGAGGTGATTCTAAGAGCTTTGGTGGAGAAGAAGAGACAGCTCAGCAGGTGGGGGGTGATACACAATGAGTGTCTTAGTGCTAGTTAACTTTCCCGTTCTTTGCTGTAATTACTGTGAGTATTTGTAGTGTTTTATCACACCTGCAGTCCACACTCGGTAGGAATGATAATTACTTGATAATTAATGAGTCTCAGATGAGCGAAGGCTTTCATGACAGCATGTTATCTGCATAGCAATTAATTATAAGCTACACATTTTTTTTAATTAGCGTATAAGAGATGGGAATCCTGTTGACGGTCCTAGCCTGGGAGTTTGTGTTAACTCATCCTTTCACAATGCGTAGAAATGAACACTTTCCTGAACTCTTGAGTGTACCAGAATAAATGAAGAAAATCATTATCACAAGTGCAAGGCCCTGCTTTATCCTCCAGTTTTAAAAGGAGGAACATAGATAATGAGGATGACATTTTTGTTTTAACATCGGAAGACTGAGCAGTCTGGTGATTACCGAGAAAGATTTAAGGAATTTCTCATTAATTTCAGTTTAGGTATTATTTCTACATTATTCTGCCTGAGAGAGCACAACAATTTCTTTGTCTTTCTGTCTTTACTTGACTCTGCTACAAGATGCAGCTTTCCCTGCTCCTCCCAGGATTCAATTTCCATTGTTCTCAGGCTCCAAGCACACACAGCGTCATTCTTTAGGCAGTGGACAACTTCGCCACACCTAAAGACCATTTCGTGTGATTTCAAAAGGGGTAACAGTACCTCTGTATCTCACTCAGCGCATTTTGCTCTGTTACACATACAAATTTGCTCTGTTCTGTTACAAATATTAAGTCCTCTGTTGTGATCTTTTTTATTACTTATTATTTTTTTCAATGAATAATAACCAAAATAAAGCATAAAATCACAATGTATTTTTTAAAGTACATTTCATTTTCTTGTACTAGAGCACCATGTGTTTTCTTTATTTTAAGAATTTGTTATACCGATTATGTATTATTTGATCACTGCAGTAGTTCGGGAACACTACACAAACAAGAATACTGAGCACTTTTTGGTCTATAATAATTCCTCTGACTACAATGTTAGCGCTATCTGGTCTCATCAACATCAGTATTCACCTGAAGGTTGTGGTATTGATCGTGACTGTGCTATCTTATCAAAATTGCAAAATGTGCCGTCTCTAAATCTAAGGTCTCTTTTTATATTTGTGCCATTTAATGCTCAAGTGTTAAATAACAAGGCACCATTTTTCAATGAATGTATTATTGATTAGCCTAGACAAACTGAAACATTGCACCTGCTTAATGACAATTTGCTGCCATTTGAGGTGACTTCTACTGCATAAGGCTATGTTGAAAAACTGATCAGCAAATTTGGGGTGATGTTTTAATCTTCCTTACCTAGTTTTTGTGGTGTGTACATTTTCAATATAAAAGCATTTGAACTGGTAATTTCTGATCATAGCAGTGTCCTAATAAACATAGCAGTCCACACACATATCCTACTAAAAGTAAACTGATCATGATGGATAAGGTTAATTTAGCCAGTTTGGTGGAAGGAGAATTTTTAGTTTAATTTTAATAATTTTCTGAAAATTATAATTCAATTTCTTGGCAGCATTAGGGAACATAATATTAGTATTAATTTAATTTTAATATGTATCCATAAATTAGAGATTTGTATCACAAATAAGTCATAATCAACAGAAATTATAGACTATATAATGAGAGACTATATACTGTAACATATAATGTACATGCAGTAATCCCTTCTCTGACACTGGTTTGCCCAACAAATTTGATTATACACTAAAACATCAATGGGAACAGAACAGGTACTTCCAAAAGTAGTATTCACATTAACACGCACTCTAGAATCTTCCAGTAATCTCTCCCCATTACTCACGCCACCAGACAGCTATCAGTTTTGTGTACATTGTAAATTCAGTGAATTGCTGACCTGTGACTCTACAGGTCAGTCATTATCGTACAGATCCCTTTGCGTGTGATTTAAAACACCAAGCAGTCTTTAAGCTCACAATAAACATTTAAAAAGAAAAAAGAGTATTTAAAAATATAGATCTAAGAATATAACATTGTTTTAAAATCATACGCTATGAAAACTCATCTTGAGTTTTAACAAACAAAAAAAGTTCTAATAAAAACTGCTCAGCCTTAAGAATATGTACTGTGCATTGGCTTCCTGTGAATAACAAAATGGATTTTAAGCTCCTTCTTATTGATAAGGCACTGAATGGTCTAGTCCCAGTTTACCTGCACTTACTGTGTGAGTCACAGTCTGTTATGCAGTGTGAGCTCTTATTACTTTGGACCAGACTCCAAACAATAGGCAATAGAGCTTTCTCTTGGCAACAGCATGAATGTGAAAGTCATTGCCCAAATTCATTACAGACTCTGACTTTTTTAATGCTCACTTTAAGACTTTATCTATTTCTGCTTTTAATGTATCTTTTACATGCTTTTGGCCTTTTCTGAGCAAAATACTGTGTGATTATTTACATCTTTTTGTTTTATGTGTGTATTTTGTGCTGCGCTTTCAGTTTCTGAAAATCTCTTTAAAGCAAAATTGAATCATCATGATATGGGCAAAGAAGCCATAAATATATAATATGTTGACAATTGCTGCTCACACATCAGATCCATTATCTCTTTATGGGACTGTCCTGACCTCCTGAAATGTGATTATGTTGAGTGACTGGTCCAGACCTTTCACTAAATTTGAGCTTTTCAAGATAGTGTGCTCAAGAGTGCTCTTGCTTAACTCAGTGTAAAAAAAAAATCACTTTGGGAAGACAGTGACATTTGCTGAAAGCAAATGATCCTGAAGCTGTGACTTCTATATACTCTTCTGAAAGGAAACTATTTGAACTCTACAAAATGGAGAAAAATCATACATGTACACATTTACCTTATAAGAGACTTCCATTAAATCCTGCCTCCGGTGTACACTGTGATAAAGAAATTGAGGAAATTCCACATTCCAGATAAAAATGTTGAAGTGAAAGTGATCTTTTCTGTGGTGAAATGTGGGAATATCAGCCTGAAGTGCCCACAAAATACTGAAAATCCTGTTAAAAGTAATTATATCGCTATATGTAAATCAATTAAAAAGGGATATATAATACAGAAAGCATCTGAAATTATGATTCCAGACAATAATATATTAAATTTTCTTTAATTCTACTGTATCACTGGTAGAACACAGGACTTTTCCAAGTCTTTAGGGTCACAAGATGTGCTGTAATAGCCATGTTATCTTGGAAGAGCCAATGTACTGTAGTTTTAAATGAACATTTTTTTTTGGTTCCAAAAACAGTTTTGTGAAGCTCTAGTTGAACCTTTTTCGATTAATAAAAGGTTTTCTGTAAAGGTTTTGTGGTTTTGGTGCCGTAAAATGATGAAGTGAGATGCTCCTTTTAAGTCATGTTTCTTAGACAGTAGCCGCACGCGGCCACGTTTGCAATAAAAAGTTAATAGCACAAGCTCACTGTTGAAAATAAGTACTCCTCTTCATCTGTATCAATGCGGAAAAAAAACATGGAAAATCTACAGTTCCTCCTCTTATCTGCCCTGAAATGATTCATAAAACACTGAATTTCTGAAGGGTTTTTGCAGGCTTCCTACTTTCCAATGGAAATAATGCAGTTGCAGTTCACACCTCTTTTTCAGTCAAAAAGACACAAAATATTTTTAAAATAGTTTAATGGGTTCGCCCTCTACCTTGCAATTCCTCTATGATCATCTTAAATACACTGCAAAGTTTGTCAAAAAAATTGTTAAGATTGTCAAGAGCCACATTAGGCCAAAAAAGCCTAACATGGCTCTCGACAATCTTAACAATTTTCGCCCCATCTCCAACTTACCCTTTCTTGCTAAAATTCTAGAACATGCTGTCACACTTCAGTTACATAACCATCTCATGACAAACAACCTTTTCGAACCCCTCCAATCTAGCTTCCGTCAACTTCACAGCACAGAAACTGCCCTGGTCAAAGTCACTAACAATCTTGTAATAGCTTCTGATTCTGGTTCTCTTTCTATACTCATCCTTCTTGATCTCAGTGCTGCTTTTGACACTGTTGACCATAACATCTTACTTTCTCGTCTTGAGACTGTGTTTGGAGTTTCTGACACTGCTCTCAAATGGTTCAAGTCTCACCTCACTGATCGCTGTCACTTTGTCTCTCTCAATGGGTACAGGTCTGAAATTGGTCTTGTTAAGTCTGGTGTTCCTCAGGGCTCAATACTGGGCCCCTTGCTCTTCAGCATTTACATGTTTCCACTTGGTCAGCTTTTAAGATCACATGGCCTCAGCTTTCATTTTTACGCTGACGATGCTCAAATATACATCCATACCAAACCTGACACTGATTTGGCTGTCTCTATTCTATCTAATTGCATCTCTGACATAAAAATTTGGATGACTCAAAACTTCCTTCATCTTAATTGCAACAAGACCAAAGTCATGCTTATTGGCACCCCCCATCAGCTTCGTAAAGCCAGTCCTGTAACCCTATCTGTAGATGGTTCTTTACTTGAGCTTCAATCAAAATTGAAAAATCTTGGAGTTATATTTGATTCTGGCTTAACATTCGACCCACATGTGCAGCATACTGTCAAAACATCTTTTTTTCACCTCAGAAATATCACTAGACTACACCCTATGCTATCACTAACTGTGGCTGAAAAGCTGATAAACACATTTGTGTTCTCTCGAATTGACTACTGTAATGCTCTACTCGCTAGGGTATCTAAATCTACTCTGAACAAACTGCAGTATGTCCAAAATTCAGCAGCCAGAATCCTGACCAGGTCTAGTGCAAGTGTTCACATTACTCCTATCCTGGAGTCCTTGCACTGGCTTCTGGTCAAATTCCATGTAGACTTTAAAATCCTCATGCTCACCTATAAGGCTCTTCATTGCTTTGGCACCTCAGTACCTGTCTGAACTATTATCACCCTACTCCCCACCTCGCAACCTTCACTCTTCTAATTCTGCTCTCCTTACTGTCCACCAAGCCCGTCTACATTGTATGGCTGACAGGGCCTTCTCCTGTTATGCCCCCAAGCTCTGGAACTCTCTCCCCAAGGATATCAGAGAGTCACCTTCTCTAAACTCCTTCAAATCCAGACTCAAAACCCTCTAAAAGCGCTATATAAAATAAAGTTTATTATTATTATTATTATTAAATAGGTTCAAAGCTATATTAAATCACAAAATGTGTCAAAAAGCCAGACTTCAATGTTTAGATTTCTGCAACAGCGGACCCAAGAATTCAATAATCAATAACATTTCTTCTTGTTTGGATGCAACAAACATTAGATTAAATTTCCATGATTTGAGGCTTATTTGAACATATTCCATGTTTTTATTTATTATGCTTAATTTCTATAAAGAAACATTTTTACTCAAATCTGTGCTATTACATGTCCTGCTCACTTTTATATTTGTTGGAATTGTTTGTAAATCTATAAAATTCAGAGTCTATAGTTAATTTGCATTTAATCACTTTATTGGCCATATACAGTTTCTTGCATTAGGAATTTGTCTTTTCACATACCCCAACTTGCTCTCAGTGAGACACACAGACAGGGAGAGAAGCTTGGGGTCAGAGCACAGGGTCAGCCATTTATACAGCACCCCTGAAGCAGTTGGGGTTAAGGGCCTTGCTCAGAGGCTCAACAGAGTAGGATTCCTCTGCCAGCTGCTGGATATGAACCAGCAACCTTCCAGCCACAAGTGCAGATCCTTAGCCACAGAACCACCACACCGCCCATATTATGTTATTTGTATGTTTTTAGCTGTCTTTTACAAATATCTGCTCAACAAAAAAGTCAGTATAATCACTTGTAAATCTATAATAAACTGAATGGTGGAGGACATTTCAATGTTAGGAGTAAGAGGAGTTTCTTCAGGATTGTATCCTCTGTGTGGTAATATACCAATATTCAATGACCAGTGTCATAGCAATATCATTTAGTGCTTTAGAGTAACATAGTATGATAGTGAAAAGGTATTGTATAGTGTCATCATTAGGACACAACAGCATGGTAAAGTAACAAATACAAATACAGACACCAATTGAAAAAGAATATTGAAAATACAAAGGTGACAAAATCTTATGAAATGCAATCAATTTATATTTTCATTTTTTTCGAATAGATAAGAAATGAAATACAGACTGAGTTTTCCTCAATACCATTGACATTATCAGAATATTCAGAAAACAAATTTAAATAAAATGTGAAAGCATAGCCCTCTTTTTAATACAGTGGAATTGGCAGTATTTATTTATTAAAATGCATTTAATTTTATTATATAATTTAATATACTGTATGCATAGTCTATATAATTTTTTAAACATTACAGGATATGTATGGGGTAAAGTTTAGAACAGCGGAGTTTTAACTGGAAGTCCACATCCTGGGCGAGACACTGCTGTTGTACTCTTTATCATTGATCATTCTACTTGACTTAAATTTATCCAGTAAAGCACCCTGCTGTATGAATGGGTACAAATGTTAGATACTTTGGATAAAAGCCCCAGCAAAATGCATTAACAATATATGTTTCAATTTCTTCGTGTACGCATGCTGATCTCATGATTTTCCCCCAAAGTTTTCATGTTTCCCAATTCATTATTTATATGCAGACATTGTTTCATAGTACGGTGATAATGTAATATCATCGTAATATCATCAGAAACAAAGACATACTGACATAAATCAGATGCTAACCTTTTTAAATTTGGCATTAGTGTGTTTGGTAATTCAACACACTTTTATGGAACTGAAAACTAAAATATTGTGAACAGGCTTTCATTTCACTTTTTATGTACAGTTACCCACAGACTAAAGCAGCTGCTCAACTGATCAGGAGTAGCCTATGAAAATAAGAGCAAAGTGTTGTGTCATAGAAGAGCATCAATTAATCTGGATAAATTGCTTACACAATTGGCTGGTTTGTTAATTAAGTCCCAGTAAAGGTTTATAACTCAATTTACAACTTCATTTATTTCAGATTTAGAACACAATTGAAAACCTCTCCTATGGGGGTATCTGGTCATGTTAACTAGAATGCGAGTTTAATGGGAATTCTGATTAGTTGACTATTTTTAACTATATTTAAACATGACAGATTACAATTTACACAACACAGAAACTGTTAAAATATGTCAGTTGTACAGTGCTTTCCAACTTTATTCATATTGCTGAAGAAACAGGAAAAATTAACATTAAATAACATTCTAAACATGATATACAGTAATGTTAACAGCATTGTACAGAACAATACCATGTTTGACAAAAATAATTCAGGTCCAGAAAACATTAAGGTTACACTTATTCAAATAAGTGTAAGATAAGATCACTTTATTAGCCATATACAATTTCTTGCATTAGGAATTGGTCTTTTCGCATACCCCAGCTTGCTCTCCATGAGACACACAGACAGGGAGAGAAGCTTGGGGTCAGAGCGCAGGGTCAGCCATTGTACAGTGCCCTTGGAGCAGTTGGGGTTAAGGGCCTTGCTCAGGGGCCCAACAGAGTAGGATTGCTCTGCCAGCCATGGGATTTGAATTGGCAACCTGCCAGCCACAGGCACAGATCCTGAGACACCGAGCCACCGCTCCGCCCCATGTTATTACATGTTACACTGACTACATTACTAAGTGTGCTAGGAGTTTCTGGCACCTCAGAGTGGAAATATATAAACATTTCTCTATCCAGAAATGCTCTTAGTTCTTCAGACCCTTTGATTTTTTAATTTAGAATTACAAATGTTCAATTTGAATGAGATCTAAAGATTGAGACAGCCAGTCAAAAACATTTTTTTTTATGTGCAGCTAATTATTCCTTTTGTGCTTTAGATCATGTTCATGAAATGTCCATTTTTGGCTAAACTTGAGCATCTTGGCAAAAATATTTTGTTGTCTGGCCAAAATGACGTGGTAAGTGTTGGGAGTTCATGACTTTCTGTATCCTGACAAGGGCTCTAAAACCCAAAGATGCAAAACAACCCCAATATATAATAGACTCCCCACACTATTTCACAGTTGGCGTGAGTGTTTTCTCAACATGAGTTTCATATTTTTTTATGACAAACATAATGCTGATGAGCATCAGTTCAGCTCGATGTTCATTTCATCTGACTGTAAGACAAGTTTTCAGTTGGCAATCAAATAATGGTTGGCAAGTCTGAGTTGGATATTATTGTGGTTCACCATCAGAAGAAGCTTCTTCCTTGTAACCCAGCCATTAATGCCAAATGCAGCCAACTTCAAATGGCAGTTTTCAACACTTTAGTATCCTAAAGATAACACTGTGTATTGAAGATCTATTGTCACCATTGGATTTACAGTTGCCAATGAAACAACTTGTTGTGACACTTGCTTCCTATTTATGGCAGAGTTGCCACTATTCCAGTGTCCTTAAAATGGGCACTGTATTAGAAAATGTTAGGCTCTGCTTTTTGTGGATTCTTTTATTTCCATCCCTCAACTTGTAGAGGTCAATGAACATTTTCCTGACCTGTCTTTTAAGAGCTCTCTACCTTTATTCATGATGTTGCTGATACTATTGAATGTTTTCTATGTGTTACCCTGGAAATCTTTAGAGGCCTCTCTATAGGTCTCCAAAGAGCAGAATGCTATTATAAGTTTGTTTTTGTTTAATTGAAAAGGAAATATTAAATGAATTGCAATATGAAAAGAATGCTTAGAGGTTTGAATAAATGTAACCGTCTCGTTTTCTAGAATTCATTTACTTATTTGGCACAGATATGATTTTGCTCTATCAATGCTAATACAATGAGACACTATTGTATTTTTAAAAATATTATCCAATAATGAAATCTGTAAAAACTCTTTCACAGTTGTTGTCGAGTTTATTTGATATCATACAGGTTAATCTTGTTCAAAGGGGAGAATAGTGAAAAGAATAGCTATACTGTAAACAGGTGCTGTCCTTCAGCTGAGATGTAAAATCAAGGTACTGACTCTCTTTGGTCATTAAAAAACCCACCGTGTTTCTTGAAAAAGAGTAGGGGTGTAACCCTGGTATCCTGGCCAAATTTCCCATTGGTCCTTACCAATCATGGTCTCCTAATAATCCCCATCTATGAATTGGCTTCATCACTCTGTTCTCTTCCCCACTGATAGCTGGTGTGCGGTGAGCATTCTGGTGCACTATGGCTACCCTTGCATCATCCAGATGGGGCTGCACATTGATGGTGGTGGAGGGGAGTCCCCATTACCTGTAAAGCATTTTGAGTGGAGTGTCCAGAAAAGCACTATACATGTATAAGTGTACGCAAGTGTGGGAGAAAATGGAAGCAATTATTATTATTATTACCCAGTGTCTCACCTTAGGACCTACTACTGATCCCTAGGTCTTGTGGAGGTAGAATGCCAGCATTTTGGTGAGGAACAGTAAGAATGTCCAGGACATGACTGATTTAAGATTACTTAAATCCTTGGTGTTTCAGTCACTGAGATTACTGCAGTGATGTAACATTGTTTATGGAGAATCCATCAAATTTTTAAATATAGTGAATATATCCTTAGTTTGCCTTCTATAGTACAGTTATGTTTATTTAACCTAATTAAGACTATAGATTTTCATGGTGTCAGCATACATAAATAAGTATATGCTTTTAATACGTGAATAAGAACAATTACTGTATCTCATCCATGAACCTGCCTGACAATAAGAGTTCAGCCATAAGCAAAGTGACCTAGCAATATATGAAATGATGCTCAAAATAAAGAAAGGAATGTTTGGGTAACGGTGTCCATGAGGTTTAATTGAAGATGGATCAAAGATTAATTACCACTGATTTTTTTTTTCTGGATTGTTCTGATTAATCTTTGCAAAGTGAAGAGACTTTGAGAATAACAAAATGTCAGCCAGCTCTGGGACTGTCTGCACATAAGCAAATGTGTAAAGAGTTTGATTGCCAGTCTTAATCAAATACCAAAATGTTTTTCTGATTAAAAATACTTCAGGTTTTTAAATGAGCAAATAATTTACATACCCTTTGCTGTAGTGCTCGTTTCATTTGCATTGATTTCGCCTAGTGAAAGCTCATACGGTGCAAGGGATAATCAGTTCAAGTCTGAGCAGCTGTTCATTTGAAGGCTTAAATTCCCCCAATCAACATCATTAAACATCTCTATACCCTAGTCACACTGCTTAAATTGTACAAAATCAGGAAATGGGAACTTTAATGAAGTGAATGGCAAGTATTTATTTTCAACACCTGTTGATCAGTTAGTTATTAAACACCATGAGTCTGGTATTGGAAAGCACAATTCAGGGAGCACATCAGCATATTATTTTGACGCCTATCACTGCAATAGGTAATGGAAAAGCAGCTTTTCTTAGTTTTTTTGGTGACCATCCTAAGCTAAAGGTGTCTTTCCTGTGGATTGCGATATAATAAATGTACTTGCCCTTTGCATTAATTAATTTCAGGTTTGAATAAACCACAGTTATTGAACTAAACACAGATTCAATAACTCATTTGTTTGGATTGCTCCCACCTGTTCTTGCTCATTCTGTTCAGATTTTTTGCATAAAAGTCAAAACAGTGACAGCTTGTATACATCAAATGTAATGAAAATCGCTTCTCGTGTGCCTGTGGCCAGCACTGACTCAAAAAAAATTGGGATCTTCAGGGCACGACAAGCAGTTATGTGCACTTGCCTGAAATGCAAGCAATTAAGGCAAGGCAAAGATGGCTGCTCACTGTTAAATGTAAAAATGATTTTCGTTCCTTGAAATTGCTTTTTTAAAGTTTTCAGTTTAATTGAATTTGAAGTCGCGTTGATTTGAGCGCAAATTGAAGTATATCTATTTCCTTGACATCATCCAATTCATCTTTTTCATCTTTTGTGAATGGGGTAACCTGCCACAGCAGCAGAATTATACATATCAGCCTCGATTTGTGAACATAAAAGCTGAAGACAATTTTTTGTAGAGAACAGACCATTCAGCCCATCTTCAGACATTTTTCAAAGCACAGCGATTCCGTTCCACAAGATTCTGCTAATTCTGGACAGCAATTCATTGCATACATTAATAATTCACTGTGTATAAAAGTGTTTCCTAGTGTCTATTCTAAATCTGTTTTAAACAAGTATCTTTCTTGTGATTGTGTTCTGCTGCTTAACATATTTTCGAGTGACAGCTGGGGCCTACTTCATTTATTTGCTTTGAATGTTTAAAAACATAAATCAAGGTTCCTGTGAACAGTTGTTTTGCAGAGCAGGAAAAACCCAACAGCATGTCCTTGTGGTAGGCCTTGTATTTAATTCCTTTTCCCGAGACTATCTTCAGTGTCTTCAAATTCTTCTGTAGTACCAATCAAATGCTTTAAGATATCACGTACAGAAAGTCTAGAGAAATTAACCATATATTAATTCATCTTCATTGTAAGACATGGATTTTCTGATGCGTTTGCACCTGTTAACATATGACTGTCTCCTGTTTTAGAATCTGTAAAAGAAATGATGAAGAGAAGTGTAAAGATGAAAAGTGATGATTTCAAAGTGTAATGACTTTAATCTATCCATTGTTTACAAAAAAAACGAAAACACTGGAGAATATTGTCTTGAAACAAAACGTTTCACAACTGACAAACAGATAATATTGACAGATTTGCAAGTTTGTGGATGAAAATAATGAAAACGCTACCTTTTTATCATATTCACCTTGATTTGTGCTCTTGTTAAATGTCACCAGCTCTTTACAGTTCATGTTAACCAAGTCAGTTGAACAACTTATCAGAATTATTTGTACAAATTAGTAAGGGCAAAATAGGATCTGATAAAGTAACAGAAAATGTAGCATCTTTAATATAGAGGTATTTACAAAACAGTAAAAAATGTTAAGAAAATAAAGCTTGCAGGGTATAATTAATTTAATTGAATACTACTGCATTTTCATGCTATCTAGAGGTAATTAAGCAAATATAGCAATTATGAAAGGTGTAATGCTCAAATCACATAGTTTATTTTAGAAGGGTAATTCTAAATTGTCTAAATTCAGCCGGGTTTATGGGTCATTTGATAGTTTTGCTAATAAAAAAACAAGCTAGATAATCTTATACTAAACTCCATTAAACGATGTACAGTATGCTGTCCAACTAAGCATCTAAATATATTCAGTTATATATAGGCCTAAAATATGCACTGAAAATGTAGGGAAGTCCAAAGTGAATAACAATACTATCGTTCAAATAACATCAATGTGGCTTGAGCTGGAAAGTAACAACCATGAAAAGCTGGAATATTGCCTTAAAAGTCACTATTATTTTGATTTTTGTCAGTGCTTTGAAAAGACCATAATTAGATGGAGAATTGTAGTGTTTTGTTTCAAGTAGTATGTGGAGCAGCAAAGTGATTTTTGTTTTCAATTGTGAGACTGTGTAAATATTTTCTTAACAGCTGAGATGCCCAGTAGTCTTTGTGTAATCAGTAGTGGCTACATGCCTTCTAATGAAGAACTTTGCTTTCAATTTGAGCATCGCTGCTGTGATACACTTGAGCATACAAGAACATCAGGCACAAGAAGTCATCAGAACAGTTGATCCACATACTAGAAGAGAACATGTTCCATAAAAAAAACAGACACTTGTACTGTGATTGCCCCAAGTGAGATGTAAAAGTAACACAAGCTCTTCTCAGCAGTGAGGCATTAGTTTCTGCTCTTGCCAACTGAATTCCCTTCAGGTCTGAAAAGGAGCATAACCTCTTCCTAGTATTGCTTTAAATTTTTTATAGCTTCGTGTGAATCCCTCGCATACAAAAAGTTACTGTTCCTTTTTTAAGTCACAGACTTTACTCTTGAGTAATAGATGTTTATTAAGCTACAGGTATTTACAGTAGTTACAAAGCTGTTATTTAACAATATACAGTAAATAAAAGAAAGAGGTGAGTAAGCATTTAAATTGAAGCAAACTATTTTATAGAACTTTTTGAGCTTACCAAGTGTATTCAGCTCTTTGTTATGTATCCATAATCTTTTTCTATGCACAGTTCCTGTTTTTTTAGCTAGCCCAGTACCACAAATAGCACACTACTGGCAGCTCTTCTTCATGGGTTCGTTTCATGGCTTCTGTACAAGGACAGCCTGCTACTTTGTGTCAGTTCTCCAGAGGAGCACTGGGTTACTATGTAGAAAAGCAGTGAGGACTGCTGAGGTACCATTGCATATCCTTCTCTCGACTCCACTAATTGGGCTCACAGGGCTAGTTGTATTCCCAGTTGAGCCGTTGCTGCTGGCTGAGGTCTGAGGTGGAAGTGAAAATGCTGATGTCCAAAGGCGAGTGGTTATTTCTATCGGTAATGTGTTCCTGCGAGAGATCGAAAGTTTGGTGATAGTCGGATGGACATGTCGAATGCCAACGGATGTCAGTGAAGGCTGACCTACTTTCTCTACTGTCCACATCACAGCTGTGAGGGAAAGATATCTGGGCATGGACATGGTACTAAGGCACAGCAGGTAACAGAGGAAGAAGTAGGGCAGAAAGGTTAGAGTAGGTTCCGCACTGCACAGTGGGTACATATCCCTGCTGTTACTTGCATGTCTTGGGCCTGGAGTCCAGACATTGGAGCTGCTGGCTGACTTTCCCAGTGACCTGCAGTGAACCAGTTTCACCTGGCTCTGACAGGGAGCAACAATGGTCTTTGATGAGGTAGTGCCAGAGACTGCCCGCTGTCGCCCTTCAGATCTGCTGTACTGTAGGTTGCTGGTCCAAGCTGGTGGCACAGAAACACTGGTGTTACAATCAATGCCAGGACAGCTGTTTCCAGAAGTGGGTCGAGGCTCGCCGAGTCCTGATACCCCTGCAGTTCTGCAATGCAGGGATGATTTTGGATGAATGGAGGCACAGGGGAATGGATAGTTCTCAGCTGTCATCTCTCCTGCTAGCCTTGGTCATTGCAGTGCATATAGTATATGTGGTATTATGTGATTTGCCCAGGGAAACAAAGATGCTACATGTTCGTCAGATACGTTCTATTAAACAGAGATTATACTATAAAATCTATAAAAAGGCAGGCAGTTGAAGGGAGCCGTTCACAGGCAAAGCTGTCATTCCTACTCATTCACAGACTCGTATTTGGCTATCTCTAGCTGAATCCAACCTATCGTCACACATGCCCCGTTCTGGCTAATTGCATTTACAGAAAACTCAGCATGCTTTGCAAACGTTAAGCCATCCTTCAGTTCTGTTTGCATTGCAAAATCTTCACAGTCACATCCATCAGAGGTAAAATGTGTTTCTACTTGCTCTAATTATTATCAGATTTATTTGATAACTCTGTTAAATCTTCTACTCTTCATTTTAATTGGCAACTCTCTTAACATCTGAACAGAGGTACCTATGATATCTATACCTACAGTATCTCTACCTATGATGTTTAAATCTGGCAATTTGGAACTGAAGGCTAGGTATTACCTAGCTATCGGGGACACTAAAAGGCAACGTGGAAACAAACTAGAAATGCAAGCTGCCAAATGTGGTGGAGTATTCAGACAATGACAAACCATAAAGCTTGTTATTGCAGTAAGCAATAATAAACAGTGTTACATCCACTAATACTGAGTTCCCTGCCTATTACGCTCAGTTTGAGAAGGGAATCACAGAACCCCCGTTGTGAGGGCTCCCAGCTGCTGGTGATACGGCTATGTCTGTCACGGAGGCTGAAGTCTGGGCAACTTTTACATGGGTGAACATACAGAAGGCGACTGGTCTGGATGGTGTTCCTGGACGGGTCCTTACGTCCTGAGGCACGAGGCATATGAATACTATGGTACCTGAGTGTTTAGACCCCCCGCAGTTTGCATACCGGCGTAATGGGTCCACTGATGACACTACTTCCTCAACACTTTCACACTGCCTTGTCTAATTTGAATGTTAAAGAGACATACAGTACTGTATGTTAGAATGCTATTCATTGAATACAGCTCCACCTTTAACACTCTACTTCCATCCAGACTAGTCAGCAAGCTTAATGATTTGGGTATTATAGCACCTCTCTTTGCCACTGGATTCTGGATTTCCTGGCTGATGGACCACAGACTAAAGGTTGATGGAAAGCTTTCTTCCACACAGACTATCAATATACAGTAGGTGTTCCTCAGGGCTGTGTGCTTAGCCCTCTGCCGTTTCCCTTGTTTACCCATGATTGTGTGGTCAGACACAGCTCCAACTCCATCTACAAGTATGCTGATGATGCTACCATCATTGGCCGAATCAACAGTAATGATGAGGTCAGGAGCCAGGTGGAGTGGTGCCTTGACAATAACCTCTCTCTCAACGTCAGCAAAACCAAAGAGCTGGTTGTCAAATTGTCTAACTCAGAAAGCAGGGAGGGGACCACACCCCTATTCACATACATGGGATGGCTGGAGAGACGGTTAGAGGCTTCCTGGGCACCTTCATTACTAATGATTTAACATGGTTCCAGCATGTAACTGGAGCTACAACAAAAGGCACAACAGCGCCTTTACTTCCTCAGACACTTGAAAAAATGTGGTCTACAGTATTTTCAAATGTTCTTACTACCTACTCTAGGTATTATTGAAAATGTACTCACATGTGGTATGACAGTGTGGTTTGGCAACGTTCGTTGTCTGACTGAAAGGCATTGCATGGGGTGATCGGGTCAGCCCACTCCATTATTAAAGTATAGCTCCCTTCTCTTGTGGACATTTTTACAACCAGCTGTCTCAGGAAGGCTGGGAATATTGCAATCATCCTGGTTTCTCAGTTTTCTCTCCCCTGCCCTCTGGTAAGCTTTATAGGGGCATAAAGGCACGCACCTCCAGGTTCAGAGACAGCTTCTTCCCATAAACTGTCAGATTATTGAATTCTACCTCTACCACTGACTCACGCTAATGTTTTTTTTAACACTGCTTGTGCTGACTTTTATTTAAGTTGTGTGTTGGTTTTTTTTGTTGTTGTTGATGCTGTTGTTGTTCTGTGTTTAGGTAGGTGTTTCCTTAATGTGTTTGCATTGGAGCATACATGAAAATAAACATTTAATTGCACTTGTGCATATAACAAATAACTATAATAATATCCACCTGTGACACACTTACAAAAACAATTTAAAAATGACTACATGGAACAATTTCGAGGTAATATTTCAAATAGACGTCTCACTTCTTCTGAACTCTTAAAAGCCTTAATATACCGGTATGTGAACAAAATCTGTTAATCTACCTTTGCCACCAAATTTTTGCCACCGAATATCCCTATCCGACACTAATTGCTACATTTAAGCTATGTGTTAAAAGAGGATTAGTGGATCAATAATTAGTAGATTAGTATAAGTCAGTCTTGACATGAGCCTGAGTACAAGCAATTTTATTGATATTAACACCTTCAGTGGACGGGGAATACCAATCAAGGTTGTGTAGCCTTTTCACACTTTCACTCATATCTTTAGATTGACATGTAGTTTAATGCAGATTCATATATTTAAATTTCTGTGAACTATTCGATGGTGGGGAAATGCATCAATAATAGCTTAAAATACAAATATTTATTATACAAAATTCAGACAAATCATAAAAAACACATAAACTAATATTTACAGCTGGTGTGATTTCTAGATCCCAACCCATTACATCCAAACTTTAATGCTAAGTTTCAAATATACTGTATTACTTAACAAATCTCCACTGATATTGTACGTCCACAATAAACCGATGGTAAAGTCAAACTCCTTTAAATGCCCAGTACCCGATAGATTTATGCTCTTCAGTAAAGGATCCAATCAAAAAAATTGAATCAAATCAATTAAAAATAGGCTGCAATACTGACTCTCTTTAGGTCACATGAGATGGATACAAAATTATAATTACTAAGGCTGTCAGCTTTCTAGTCTTCACTCATTTGGCGCTGTTGTCTAATCAGATATCCCCTTATTTATGGGCTGCTTATCTAATCTGATGCCTCAGCTTTCCAAACACTCCAACCTATATTCTCTTCCTCTGACAAACAGTTCTGGGTATACTGCAGGCAGAGTTGCTTTCCAAGTAAAGGACAATACAAAAATCAATACGGTTGTAGAAGATACCCCTGACGCATATCAATATGATCCAACTCACCTGAATCAAGGCGAATGAGCACAAGACTGTGAAAATGAAGATGCCTCCTCTTTGGGGCTGTGGAGTTTTGAACACATTGCCCAGCCGTGTCGCTGAAGCGTAATATCATGGCATCTTTTGAAAAAAATTAACTGGATGCGATCCATGAATTAGACACTAGCAACCAAATGAGCTAGATATGCAGAATAGACTCTTCTTGTAGGTTCAGTATATGGAAACTGCCCCTGACGGATGCCTATGCTTATTTTTTCCGCCTGAGAAGAAGAAGAGGATTGCTCATTTGATTTTGCTTTAAATCAGAGCTAAAGCCAGTGCAAGTTTTTTGTTTTCTGTAACAGTACCTATAGGGTATTTCTTTTACTCCTAAAAAAGCATACCTGGCAAAGTAGATGGTTGACAATAGTTTACACTGTACATGTAATACTGTGTATGCTGAGCATGAAAAGAGACATATTTCTTATATCTGCAACTGATTCACAAACGCATTTTGTAATAGATGCACTCATATTGTATTGAACCTGCATTATACAGGTAAATTCATTGTTTTAATTAATATTTGTCATAACAGCATGGATCATTAAATGTTCTGCTGTCTGTGGCCACCGGTAGAGGCACTACTGCTGCATACTGTATATGTGGTACAGGCTTTTGCTGTGGATATGAGTACACATTACTTCCAGTAGTGTGATTAACTGCGTATTTAGGGAAAGTGAGGTGGCATGTATGAGCTTTAGTGTTCTGTTCTACGCTGAGGTTAAAATGCATTTCTTGACGGAACAGGAGGCACTTTTTTTGCAGAATGCAAAAACATTGTGAGGGTCTAGAACAAGCAACTGAGCAATGCTGTTGAAGCTGGAAGTTAAAATACATAATGGATTTATTTTCAATATGAAAAACAGCAAAACAACAGTAACAGATAAAGTGTCTCAGCCATAATATTGGTAAACATGGTAGATGTCTAACGTACTGTATTAAATTAAGATTTTTTGCAGGTGTTTACTAAGGAAAAAATCAACAATGTGCCTCAAGCTGAGGAAAGACAATTTACCTGATTAATGCATCATGATGGGTCTTCTCTGACAGTGGTCTGCTTAATCTTGTATTATGAGGGGAGCTTTGTGCAGGAGATTATCCTGTTAAACTGTATAGGGTTTGAGAGAGCTTTTGTCAGAATATAGTAAACTTGAATGTAATTTTCTGAGGAAATGCATGTCTCAGGCCTTTGTTGAACAACTTTTAAAATACGTAATTATCAGTTACATTTCAAATTCTGTTCAGCTATTAAAATGTACAACTGATTCAGAAGCTGCATGCAGTACACAGTGTTACTAAAGCCAAAAATTTTAGAACAGTAAGAATGACATACAAAATACAATATTTGCTGTGGTATACTCAGGGGAAGATGTGATATGTAATGGGGAATTTTTATATGCATTCATGCAAAACAGACACACATGCACAACCATATGTTCACTCTACTTAAAAAAATCTTTATGTACTTCATGTAAGAAAAACAAAACAAAATGAGAGAAAAATGTATTTTTGAACTTAAATTTGCGCTTCTCAAGTTATTAAACACAGCTGGGTGCCTAAGCTGCTTACCAGATTCAAAACACAAGTCTCTCTGAGACTTAAGTTTTTCTTTAAAATTCTTCTTTAAAATAAACTATTCCCAAAAGGTTATCCATCTCCAAGACTTCCAAAACCCCATCCTTCATGTCCCTGGGTTGATCAATCAATCACTTCCTTCTGCTCTTTCTTTATGTTCTGCTAGCTTCCTGTTTTTAAATGTCATCCGCCCAATCGTCTTCCAGAAAATGTTTAGGTGACTATGGAAGGGAGGTCTTTTTCTATTTTCTGTCTCCACCAACCAGCTCCTCACAAACCACTACGACATGTAACGTCTCTGTGAAGTTCTGCAGGCAGATGTAAATTCTTATGTTTTTACATTGGTTTAAATTAAACTCATTTATGTGTTTTCAATTAATGTAATAATAATTCTTTACAATCATATAGCACTTTTCTGGACACTCCATTCAAAGCCCAGGACCTCAATTTTAGATCTGTCAGTTTTATAGTATAGGTTCCTCATCAATACACTGGGGTATTATGACCCACACAGACCACAGGGTGAGCATCCCTTACTGGCCCCTCTAATGCCTCTTCCAGCAGCAAGAACCTCAGGAGGTCTCCCAGCCACATACTGGCCAAGCTCCTACCTGCTTATCTTCAGTAAGTTGCCAGTTGTGAGTTGCAGGGTGATATGGCTGGCCAACATTGCTTGATCGCTTATATTTAAAATAATTCATCCATCCATTTTCTTTCTGCTTCTTCCAATACAGGGTCGTGAAAGAGCCAGAGGCTGGCCTGACAAGCAATGGGTGCAGGATACACCCTGAACACGAAAGCCAGGCCATTGCAGGGCACACATTTCACAAACTTGCACACAGTCATACCAGGGCCAATTTTCCCAGAAGCCTATTAACCAGTATGTCTTTGGACTGTGGGAGGAAACTGGAGAATATGCAAACTCCATACAGATAGCACCCCAGGTTTAGAATAGAACCCAGGGCTTCAGCACTCCACTGTTCCGTTTCTTATTTATAACAATATTTTTTATTTAATGGAATATAGATGACCGTATTAAAAGTTTGATAACCTAGAATGCGTTAAATAATGTGTTCTATTTTATTTTGTTCTTATTTTTGGGGATTTGACATGAGTTGCCATTATGCTCACTTTTGGCTATTCCTGACTCCTGAAAAACCATCACATATAGACCCTATTGGTTCTGGTTTCCTTCCACCTTCCAAAGACATGCTGACCAGGTTAATTGGTGTCCAGGTTATGTGCGTTTCTGAGTACCAGGGGTGCCCTGTGATGTCTGGTCCAGGATAAAATCCTGCCTTGCCGCCTATACTTCCTGTGTAGTTTTGTTCCATAACACTTTTTCCAGAACCTTTACCAGGAATTTGAAGCTTTCTAAATCCGAATAGGTGGATGATTTTGTTCCACTCTACTCTCTTGTCTTACAAAACGCCTCAGTACTCTACCAGACTGTAGCTGATCCTTGCTATTTTTGTTGAAAGCTGAATGTACTGTATCACATAGTAACAGCCTGAAATCGCAGCTTTTGCAAATGCCGAGCCTTACAAATCCCTTCGATTTTTCTGTCTGTTCTCCCACCTATACTTTCTCTTGGGTCTGAAAGTCAAGATGGCTGTGGTGTACAGTACGTGTCTAGGTAATTTTGAGATATATAATTTTGTGGAGCATTAGAGAAACCAGCTCCATTTTGTATGTTTAGGTTTTCAGTAAGCAGGGTTTTAAAAATAAAACAGAAAGGGGGAAATAATCTACCCAGTAGCTTTAGAAAAAAAATGTTTCTTAATATAGTTCATTTCCTGACAGGAAAATGTAGGAGTCTGAACTTCTTTGAAATAATAGCAGTGTATCATTTGCACCCTGTTATTAGCAGTCCACAGTTAGGGGCCTTTGCTAAATACCAACATGGTACATTTCCTGCAGAGAAAACCTTCTTGTTGACATGAAAAAGGAGAACAGTGGCTGTGCCCTTTGCAGCACATTGCAGAATGTTCACAAAGGCTCAACAATGCCTCTAACACTTTGCATGAAAAAAAAAATCAATGCAATTTCTGTATATACAAAAACTCTCTAAAGCCCTTTCTAAAGTAATGCATTTATTGACCACGTATAATGGATTTTTGTCCTCAGAATAAGTCCATTTTGTGCTAAAGGGAGAGCAATTCCAGGTATTGGACTCCTTCCCAGAACAATACATACTGTATGATAAGTCAAATAATATGGAAACAAAACTGTGAAGAAATGCCTGTGATAAAACAGCAAATTATTTTCCATAACCCTATTTCAAAAGCTTGCTTCAAAAGATATGCAAAAAAGCAATATATTGTTGTATATTAAATTATTTCATACTGATTGCATAAACCATATTTATAGGACACGTTTTTTTAACACACATGATCCTATTTTAATACACAGCTCATGTTTCACAACATGGAACCCAAAATGACATTGTTATTTCACAAATGAAAACTTAATGAGTGTTCCTAGGTGTTCAAATGCTATGCCATTTGAAGACTATATTCTTCACTGTGTTTATTTAATTGGTAAACAAGAGTAATTGTCTCTAGAAACGTACAGTATATCTTTAACGTGACGTTTAATTTGATTAGTCAATAAGAAATCTTTCTTCTCAGAGCACTTTAAAAATATCTTTAACTCCAACTAAATTCTGTTTCATAAAGTGATAAAAAGTTGCTTTTGCTTAAATTGTGAAAATAGTTTGTAATATCCTACCGTATGTCCGTTAGTGATTTATGGGGTTATGATTAGCTAGAGTTATGGAGATGGCAGATATAAAGCTACAGTACCATTTATACTTTTGATTATTAAAAGGTTGTATTATTTTTTCGATGATTTAATGATACATAAGCTGTAGGTTGAGGCGACTATTGCTTTTCCAATAGAATTATGGTGTGTGCATGTGTTTAAGACTGGTTTAAGAGAAAATCCTGTCTCTGACACGCTAATAATTGCCTAAATTCTTGTTCATTAAAAAAATGATTTGTACAGCTGTCAAATTAGTATTTGTACTGCACATAATCCTCTTCTGTTAAAAGACAGTGAATCTCTAGCATCTCTTATTTTTTAGTACAGTTATAAGGAGGTTTGTAAGCCTCTAAAGAAAGGAAAGAATATCTCTGTAGCCATTCTTTGTACTGTATCTCTGCAAGAGATGATTCATGATTCTTTCGCTGCTACTGTACCTTTCACTGCTAATGATCCCACCTGTGTAACCTGTGAATTTCACATCTCGATGAATAGTTAGTGAAGTATTCTTCTGAAAATTGATTGCAGCACTTAATAATCACTCCTTCCTTTTTGCTAGGCTGATGTTCAGTGATCAGTTGGTTTCTGAATATCTGTTGCTCTGTATTTGACGCAAAAAAGATAGTAGACATTTTGTCAATACATACCTGGTCCACCTGGGATGTTTTTTGCACTACATAGTTTAAATTGTTTACGTAACAATTTTGGGACATTTTTAGCACATACTGTAGCACATACTGTAGCAGAAAGACAATTTAAGAATTACAAAGTTCAGCTTTCATTTTGTATGCATCTCTTTAGTTAACCATGCACAGATTTTTGTGACAGAAATGGAAAAAGGACAAGCAACTAAAAGGACTAGTATTTTTTATAACATAACATCACTTTATTAGCCCTATACAATTTCTTGTATTAGGAATTCATCTTTTAGCATACCCCAGCTTGCTCTCCATGAGACACAGACACACAGACAGGAAGAGAAGCTTGGGGTCAGAGCACAGGGTCAACCATTGTACAGTGCCCCTGGAGCAGCTGGGGTTAAGGGCCTTGCTCAGGGGCCCAACGGAGTAGGATTCCTCTGCCGGCTGTGGGATTTGAACCTGGTTTATTTTTTCACCTCTTAAGGAGAGGTATTGTCTGCTGTGAAAATAGCAACAGTGGGGCAACTTTGTTTGAAACAACTAGATTTATAATTGAATTGGTGACCTCATCGCCAAAGGCAGATGGCTTGTATGTATAGCTCATTACTCTCATCCTCTTGAAAACGGCACTTTTATTTGTCCTGTGATTGAATCATGAAATCATCATATAAGGTCAACTTGTGATCTACAGCAATCAATAAGTCCAGCTCATATGATACAGTAGCTTGACCTGGTCAGTAGCAAAGCATAACATTCACAATGTGCTGACTGTTGCAAGACAGCATTTTCTTTTTTAAAGAATATAATAAATATTTAATCTCATTACTCAATCTTACAGTTTTGAATTGTTAATGCAAAATGTAAAGTTTTAAAGTTTTTTTTTGGCCACTATCATGACTACTACTACAAATTATTGTGTTGGTTCATAGTAACAGCTCTATCGAGCAGAGCGAGCACTGTGGCTGGAAGGTTGCCAGTTCAAATCCTGCAGCCAGCAGAAGAATCCTACTCTGTTGGGCCTCTGAGCAAGGTACTTAACTCCAACTGCCCCAGGGGTTCTGACTCTGCGCTCTGACCCCTGGCTTCTCTCTGTATCTGTGTGTCTCATGGAGAGCAAGCTGGGGTATGCGAAAAAGACAAATTCCTAATGTGAGAAATTGTGTATGCCTAATGTAGCGACGAGGCTTAATAATAAGGCAGAATTAAGTGTTTCTGAGCTTCCCAAATGAGGCCCCATTTCTCTGTTCATCTCTGTGGAGCAGCCACAGAGAGACCATTAGTGCAGGGTGATTTAAGGTTTCCTAGGACAGCTCCCAAAGGGGGATGCACTTAGCTAAGTCTGGCTATCATGATCAATGGTCATCCACTGGCGCCTATCAGTCTAGGGAGTGCCGGATGGACATCTGGACTGCATTACTAAGTGTCAGGACTAAGTGACTCATATCTCACCTTGATCAACCAATCAGGGACTGGTAGGGCTGAGTAACCCACGTGGGACTCTGATGCCCATGGAACTTTCAGCCAATCAACAAGCTGAAGTTCCTCCAGGTAAAAACAGGCAACACAGGCCTGGAGATTCAGATTCAACGAGATTCAGATTCGGGAGATTCAGTAAGATTCTGGAGAGGATTCTGTGGACTGTTCTAAAGGGAATTCAAAGGAGAATTCCAGGGCAGGACGGCCCAGGAGCAGAAGGCTCCCAAGGGCAGGACATTCTCGCAGCGCGCCTCCTGACCATCCCGAGACTCAGCCCGGACAACCACGGAACGGCCAGGGTGTCCGAGTGCCAGAACTTTCCTTTGTTCTAAGAGTCTAGAGTGGAGGTTGCCAGAGAGTAACCAGCAGCAGGCCTCGTGAACAGGTCGGAACTGTGGACAGCTGAATCACTATTCAGAACTAGCGCTTCATCAGGAACGAACCGGTCCTCTTCCTGACTTGCTGGGACCCACAGTCATCTTTTCTCCTGTGCACAAACTTTGCTAGTTAAAGCCAACACTAACTAGCCGGTCAGTGAGCATCAGCAGCGCACCGTCGCAAGCCGCACAGCACAACCTGGCACCGAGCCAGAGAGCGCGGATTGGACAGCAACAGCCTGCAACTGTTTCTTTGTGCCCGCAGGAGATCTGAATCCCCAGAAATTGGATGAGTATTCAACTTCAATGCATTACAGCTCGAGAATTCAATTGTTATCCCAACCAGTTGATATCAATTTAATTCCTAAGAGTTATGTACTTGTTTTGAGTATCTAATGTAGAAGTTGTAACCAAGTTCATTTACGAAACGGTCTTAATGAATGATATACTGAACGTATGTCCTCTTGATGTGTAACACTTCGTAACTGATTGAATATATACCTTTTGTATTCTGATAACCCTCTCGATAAGATCTGTTAGGTTTATATGCATATTCTATGTATTAATAAATGTATCCTCGTGTATTAGTACCTGTGTGTGCGCGTTGTTTGAGTTATGTCACATGGTTGGATTCTAAAGCCATCAAAAGAATCAACTTTGTGATTTACTGCTACAATTAATAATTGTCTCAGTAAATGCCCAAACCCTACAGAACTGGTGCCTTCAGAGAGCCACTACATTACATATTTGGCGTCCCTGAACGGCTATGAAACACTACACTAATAAGGTGATCTTATCTTATCTCATCTATTGAAAGAACAGCTATGGATATTCAGGAATAAATATATTACAGACAGACTTTACATGAAGCTATTGTTACAGGTTGAAATTCAGGTGGCGTACATTGATTGCTACATCCTTTGTTTTTAAAAATCAGAGAAAAACACATTAAAAAAAGTTTTTTTCCAACAGAAACTTTCCTGAAAATACTTCATTTATTTGTGCTGCTTTCAGAGGAACTGCTCTTACTTCAGGCTCAGTCACCTCAGAGGTTTTAGTTTTTCACTCTCCCTCAGTCTCTCTCTTATAGCTGTCAGTCCGCTCAGACTGCTCCACAAAGGTGTTATGTCTAGGCGCTCATTTGTCTCAGAGTTCAGTCGGTGTCTCTGTCTCCCCCTCTCTCTCATGGTCTGGGAGCTCCCCTGCAGAGCCCTGGTGCGTAATGTCTCTGGCTTTTCCCATCTACCTGACGCCCCTGCTTGAAGACAGAGTACATTTTCATAAAGATCACAGCTGTCAGATGTGATGGTAGCAACTACCAACAGCTGCATCCTGTCAGGTGGTAATTAGCTGACTGCCTGTCACAAATATGTTTTTGAGTTACTGCTTTAGGCATATTTGGTGACATAATTATGTTTTATGCGTCTATTGATTCTACTGACAGTATTGGCAAAATAATTAAAAAAGGTCAGGATCACTGATGAAACGGGAAATACATTGTGGTAAACTAAGAGGTTGAATACATCAAGCGAAAGAACTAAAATGAAAATAAGCATTGTGATTTTTTTTGGGGGGGAGGGGGGGTTAATTGTATATTAATATGTTTTAAATCTCCTGGACCCCTGTCATCTGTAAGTCTTATCTCTTTAGCTTGACCTTTTTAGAGATGCATGGATGCAGAGAACTTCACAGTGTTTTTTCAGTGCTCCATATGTTCAGTGGATGCTAACTTGCACACTTTTCTTTCAGTGTTCAGTCTTTTTCACAATGCTTGTTTAACTATTTTTATTCTGCTAGCTGAAATTGGCTGGGATTTAAAAAGACTTTCGAAGCCTTTAAGGCTTGAAACTGAATCTTTAAATGAAGAAAATAGGCCCTAACGCTTTAAATTATTTGTTCAAAGTGCCAACCCATAACTTCTAATTATTTAGTTAAGTGTCTGCAAATTACTATTTTATACTTTGTCATTGAGGGTGTTTTGAGGCTTTAGTAAGGAACATAGCCAACAGCATTTGGAAAAATTGCATAATAAATATGATGGTATTAATGGGTAGCATATATAGCAGAACATACATATTTTTTTCCAGCTTTAGGTTTTAAGTCGAACTGTGTGTTTTGCTAAAACATATAAGTAGAGTGATTAGATGTTCCACTCTTCCACTAATTTACACAGTCCTTTTAAACATTAAAAATGCATTAGTTTGGGAGTGTATCAATTATCATTACTGACTGAATTAGTTCCATGAAAATATTGGAAACAGCAGTCCTCAGGTTTCTATGAAACCTAAGAAAAACATTTAAGGATGGGAAACATGTCATTAGAATGTTTTTTCTGTGAAAGTGTTACAGTATTTGAGTTGCTGCAATTGCCTATATTTTTATATAAACCATTGCTTTAGGTGACCGAAAAGTGTCTCTCAAATTTTAGATACAGTTTGTGACACTTGCAAGAGTAAACACTTCTAGCTTCAAAGCAGAGTATGTTTGCTGAGGTCTGGGGGGTCCCTTCAGCAAGAGCAATGAATTGTAAAGTTGACCTTAGTATACAGTGGAACAAGTAATAGGTTTATTCTATGCTGAAAAAAAGAAGAAAGAGAACACAACGTTTCGGCCGTGGAGCCTTCTTCAGGTGTGAGAGAGACAGGGCAGTAGAGTATACAGTGCCTAGGTAAACTGTGGATTAATGATTGCCAATGAGCGGTACAGAAACACAATATAAGATCACATTAAGAGAACAGGAAAAAAGGAAGAAACAAGAAGCAGATGAGAGAGAAGAGAATTCTGTGGATTTGGGACTTCAAGCTTGCGCCAGATAAGAGCCCCTACTTTACGATCATCCAAACCAAACCTGACTGGAGCTAAGTATTCAAACCTTGTTAGAGAGAGCGTGCTATTCTGTGTTTTTAAGAAACTTGGGTTTCAAGGGGAAAAGATACCTCAGTTAGAAATGTCTTTCCTG
Source organism: Atractosteus spatula (assembly GCF_055471065.1). Classification (NCBI taxonomy): domain Eukaryota; kingdom Metazoa; phylum Chordata; class Actinopteri; order Semionotiformes; family Lepisosteidae; genus Atractosteus; species Atractosteus spatula. The sequence continues at coordinate 38,002,336 of NC_142706.1, forward strand.
CTTAGGGTGCATTTTTATGGATAGATATAGGTTCCCATTTATTTTCTGGCATCCGGGGTGCAGAGAGAGAGAGATTTAACTGCAGGTTGCATTGTATTTAGTTAGAAGGCAGCTCATCCCTTATGTGGCCTCTGTAGGCATTAAGAGTTTTATGCTTAGTAGCAGAGTGGGGTTTTCTGGGTGACCAGAATCTTAGGCCTCTGAAATGCCTTGTTTGTAAATACTGTGCATAGAGTAGCTTGTGTGTTGTATGTTTTGTTGTGTGTAGTGTAGTTTGTGTCTTGTCATTGTAATAAATATTTAACCAAGTCTGCCTGGATTATCTTTTAAAAAAAATCTTTTAAAAAACAAAAGGGGCAGAGAGGTGGCTCTGCAGCTAAAGATCTGTGCCTGTAGCTGGAAGGTTGCCTGTTCAAATCCCATGGCTGGCAGAGGAATCCTACTCCGCTGGGCCCCTGAGCAAGGCCCTTAACCCCAACTGCACTGGGGTGCTGTACAAGGGCTGACCCTGTGCTCTGACCCCAAGCTTCTCTCCCTGTCTGTGTGTTTCATGGATAGCAAGCTGGGGTAAGTGAAAAAGAGGAATTCCTAATGCAAGAAATTGTATATGGCTAATAAAGTGATCTTATCTCTTATTACTCCCCTCACTAAAGCTGTGCCAGAGGACAAAGAACTCACATGTCTTATTTTACCAGCCTCTTGGGTATATTGGAAAAACCACTTAAAAGTTGGGGGTTATGAATAATTATTTCACTTAATGACTAAACCGCTCGGTCAAATCCTGATTTTCACCATTTTCCTAACCTCCCATTTGTAACAATATTAAGCAGTCAAAGTGAGAACTAGTAGTGGAATTAACCTATGGTTGTTCCTCTATGCAACTCCTCAATATAACTATATTACTATATTATAGAAATGACTAGATCACAAAATATCAGTGTATTTACTTAATTCGGTAGGGATACCTTTATTCAAGTTCTCTTTGCTTAGAGCCATTGTTTTTCCATTGTTTAAAATACTTTACAAATTGTCGGCAAACAACACCATTGTTTTCTTGCATTTCTTCACATTTTTAAAGCTACATTTCGTGCTTTCCCTCCTACAGTGGTGCCTGCATAGACAGGGCAATGATTTAAACATTCTTTTCAAGTCTTGCAAATTTCTCATTGTCAAATATACAAATCCCATTGTCATAAGCCCTAGAATTTGTGGTTTGCTAACTATGGTTTCTCCACTCTGACTTAATTGCTGTGGGCTAGTGCTGAGAACAACAGAGTTTAACACTTGAATCACGCTTCCCATAAAACATAACATCCACTTGTGGTGTTATGTCATTTGTCAGCTGTTTAGGGGTTATATGGATAAACTGTTGCTTTCTTAACAAATTCCATTTTGTAAGGTTAAGACTCCCCAGCATAAGTTAGCAAAATTCAAATAGCACTTATGGTGCACAGTCACTTGAAAGTTTAAGGATATGAGTATGAGAGCTGCAGAAATTGTACAAATAGATGTAACACGAATGAAGTAACATGAACAGAAGCAGTGAACAAGGAATGTAAATGTGAGTAAGTTTGTGTCAGGACTGGAATTCACATTCACTATAAATGATTACAAGGAAATGAGAACTGTAGGACTGCCTGAATAATGGTTGAAGACACTGAATAAGCAATTTCAGCTCATAAATCAATTGCAGAAGATTGAATCTGACACTACATATGCAGAAGAGGATCTCTGCTGTGACCTAGAGGTCCATGGGTGTCCTTATAAAAGTTTAATTAGGTGTACTATAATAAAAGCTTAGTGAAGCGTAATAAAGAACATTGAAATTGTGGAGTCAAAAAGAGAACCCAAGGGAAAAACAAAACATCAGAGGACCAGATAATTAAGTGCTTATACATAAATGCTAGGAATATTAGGGACAAAATGCAAGAGATAGAAGCTACCACATATTCAGGCAATTATTAAGGTAATTGGAATCACAGAAATATAGATATGGCAAGCAGAGAGCAATGTGAAGAATTCAATATTAATGGACACACAGTGTTCTGGAGAGACAGGAAAAATGGATAGTGTGTCTAAAGAGTCTCCAACACGAGAACTCAAGTGCAGGAATTTAATCTAGATGTATCAAAGGTCTCAGAAACTATATGGACTTTTCAGACTTTTAAAAACTCATGCAGAAGGCATAGTGTTAGTAATATATAACAGACCAAATTCAAATGTGTATCATGATAATGATCAGATGTGTATCATGAAATTAGGAACATGTGTAATGAAAGAACCAAGGATAACGATATTACTTATAATTATGAGAACACCTACAAGAGGAAATGCTTGCAGTCTAGCTCTTTCGACAGGGAAAGGAAAGCAGGTGTGAGAACCATGAGGGAATGCTGATCATAATATGGTATGCTTTCAAGTGTTCTTTGAAAATGGACAGGCGGAGTTCAAAACAAAGGATTTCAATTTAAGGAAAGCAGACAAGAATAAGACAAAAAATTAAAAGAAGTAGAATGGGCAGGAAGGATATGGAATCAGAAGACCGCGGTTGGCAACAGTTTAAAGATAATCTGGTTGAAGGAGAGAAAACATTCATCCCATGATCAAGAAAGCCAAAGGAAAAGAAGCAGTGACCCAAATGGCTCAAAAAATCAATTAGGAAGCATACAAGGAGAAATGAAGCACTTAATAAAATTATTGAAAAAGAACAGGATCCAAATAAAGAATCTGAGTATACTGAATTACAACCACGAATAAAAAGTATAATAGAAAGGCCAAAATAGAGATAGAATATGGTATTGAGGGAATATTCTGATTGATCAGTAAAGGTTCAAGTAAAATATATTTAAGATAATGCTGGGAAACATTTACATGATGAAGGGAAAATTTGAAAATGAATAGTTTACTGAGGTGTTCACCAAGGAAGACATACTCAACAGACTGCAGCCTTGAGGAAAGACAACTTCTTTCTATACTAAATAAAATTGTCCTGGAAGAGGCAGAAGTATTACCATTACAAATAGCATTCAAGATAAATAAATCACATGATCCTGATGGTAGTCTAGCAATTGTTCCTACAGAAACAAATGGTATTCATTTTCTATCAGTATCTCAAGAAAAAGATACACATTGACATGAAATTTCTAATGTAGCATTGATTCACAAAAAGGGTGAGGAAACTGAGCCAAATAATAATAATTTACTCATTTTATTATGTGTAAGTTTATGAAAATGATATTTAGAATTAGATTAGAGAATTAACTGTATGGAAATTGGATTCAAGAGGATAAACAGCATACAGTAGATTTACTTAGACGTCTTTGAACTAGCAGTAAAAGACAGACAGCATATGATATATTTAGATTTTCAGCAGAAAGCTTTTGATAATGTTCAACATAAAAGATTCATTCTCACATTGCAGGCAGTAAGGTTTTAAGGTTAAAACAAAAACTATAAATATACACTAAGCTATTAAATAATGAAGACACTACCAAAGAAACCGATTTATGTGTTCATGTGGGTACATAATTTTCTGCACACTGTGAGGAAGCAGTAAAAAGACATTTAATTGTGGCAATATGTTATTTATATTGTGTACAATTTTGTCACCTTGTTGCAAAAAAGAATGTTGGGTTTTCAATCAGCCCAGATAAGAGAAAACAGGTACAGTACTGTGCATACAGTATGTGAGCTCAGAAAATCTTCTACTCTGGCAGTAAGTATTTTAGAATGAATGGTAGCTTAGAAACCTATGGTAAACTCTAAGCTGTGGTAATACTACAGTATGTACGTAAAAGTATAAGGGCATTTTAAAAACAGTTTGCAGCAGTAGTGTCACATTTTAATGGTCTCCTGCAATGTAAAAAATAGATCCTTTTAACTTTTGATTATACAGTTTGTTTAATAAAGCGAAGCCTGACAGACATTGTAAAACATTGATTGCGAAACATTATCCTTAGAAATATCATGTAAAAAACTCAAAAGCAGACAAACACAAAAAACAAAGGCAAATTTGAATTGTATCCTCAAAAATATTTCTATGAAAACAGTTGCATACTGTATGTGTTCAAAAAACGTTTTAAAATCCATAAAATATAGGTCAACCCCACCTATATCCACCCAGTTCTTTCTGCTAAAGACATCTGGATGGGCAGCCTGGGCTTTCTAATAAAGATCTTATAGAAATTTCCATTTACCCCATTACTTTGGATTTCTCTGATCGAACCAAATACATATGACCTGCCTGTCAGAAAGGGCAACATCCAAGGAGCTTAAAGGTGTTTAAAATTAGGTAAAGTATTCCCAGAGGTTCCTTAAAAAGAAGGATGTTTTAATGTGCTGTGTTATCTAAATGGAAGATGCATCTTAGTTTCAATCTGATGTATTGGTTACAGCCCCAGTGCCATTCAGCTATAGTATGTGACCACCCTTGCCAGATACTTCTCCAAAATGAAAAAAAAGTTTTGCTGCAGTTGTTTTTCATATGGACAGCAGCCCTGTGATGCTTAGCAGACTCTCAGCAATGCCCTCTGATTGCATCCCTGGTAATAAAAGAAGCTGTGTGCTACAACTGTGAATACAAGGCTTATGAACTGCAGCTGCAGCACCCTTTTGGCAGGAGAAACCCTTATTGTATCTTAGAGTAAGTCATTTGCTTTATGATGGCATTTGGTTAGTGCAAGGCTGAACACGATTCACAGAAGCAGCAGAGCTGTATAGCGTTCATCAGCAATTGGCCTTATGCAATTGCCCTGACTGAATTTGCCGTCTTAGGAATAAACCTACAGTATACATGCTTGTTGATTAATGCATGGTTCGGACACCCAAGCACAACAAAGTTCTGGGATGGAAGATATCCTGGGGTCTTTTTTTTATAAAAGCATGTGAATGATAGGGCTTCCTTCTGAGGAGATGAGATAATCGTAATAGCGTTTTTAGTTGAGAGAACCCTGTGTGCTTGTCCTTAGATTCCATACAGAACCGAAGGCAGTTAGTATTGCAAACAATGCAATAGATAGCACAGCCCTTTGTGTACCAATGTTTTGTTTGGCTTCTTTCATGTAAATGCTCTGACATAAAAGAGACAATTACAAGCTAGACGAGTAACTAACATTTTTGATCAATGTAAGCGGTTAAGATGATAAAAATTAGAATTTTAGAGCTGATAGGTTTTAGATAAAGATTCTAAGATGTTACAATGAGAATTACAGCCAAAATGCAGTTTAAAAGCTCTTGTGCGGCAACAAGCCCACTTCAAAATCTAGAAATACGAGTCAGACAATAAAGAAAATGAATCTACGCTGCATGTACAATATGTTTGAAAGGGATCTTGACAACTTAATGGAATTATAACAAAGTTTTAATAGAAATATGGGGGGAAGATTGAATCCTAATCTCACGCACTCCATATACTGTAAATCTCTTACTCATGATTTCCTCTCTCTCGTACTCCTCCCACCACCTCATCTACACCCCTGCAGCAACACCCTGCCTCAATCCTTGCGATACAGAAGGGGAGTCTGGACAGTCTCATCCTTAATATTAGGCTGCCAATTCCCTAAGCCAGGCAAGCTACATTAAATCTACTCTGCGTGTGTCGTCTCTCTAACATTTATGGGATCCAGCCAAATTACTGAATCATTACTATTTGCTTGAAATGTAAGGTAGTCATAGTTACATTTACATACTTTTCAGTGAAAGCCAAATTCAGTTAGAATGCTTGTTATAGTTACCGTATTCACTCAAAGAAGATGTGGTTCACAGAAACATCTGTATTAAGGTGCAGATAGAGGAGATTTGTTATGCATCTATCTCAGCCATCATGTCATTACCAGTGTTTTTTTTTATATGGACACAGAGAACACACTGTTTCAAATCCCTCCCTTAGAGGCCTCTCCTTTTCACTGCAGAATCAGCACATACGGTAGGACAGGACTCTATCATATTAATCTCCTGCTATCCTGAGACATATTCTTACAGGATTCAAGGTAGAACTGAACCAGGGACAATACAGTACATTCATGATCAGGTTATGTAAAATAAGGCCAAAACACTGGAAGACAAATCTCAGAGACAAAAAAACCCAACAATCCTCTGTACAGGAGAGCAAACAATAAGTCAGTCAGGTAGATTTTTTTTTGTTTGCCTGTGACTACTGCTACTATTGTAGCTAGAGATTGGAATATGCAGACAGAATTCTATATTCCCATCCAAGACTGCTGTAGCTACTCTGCTACCTGATGTGTGCTTGTGATCAAACTCAGCATACTTTGTTCTCCTAGTAGAGTTACAAATGTCATGGGAGGATGTTGTGAAAGAAGCATGTGAAAAGGCAGGTGCTCTGATGTAGCAGCTTATTGGCAGAGGCCGAACCGCAGGTCTGGACAGTTCCAGCATTTAAAGTAGAGGAGTGATTTTGAGACTTTGTAGCACAGTTGAATCCATGAGACTGACTCCTCTTCTCAGACACATAGGATTGAATGGGCAGGAGTTACGAGGGTATCAAAATCCTTAATGGAAGCTACTAAGAGAAACAGCAACTGACAACAACTGGTGGTATAGTGGTTAATAGTGCTACCTTACAGGTCTGGGGCCCTGGGTTCAATTCCTGGTGTGTTATCTTCTCTCTATATTTGTGTGGGGTTTTGTTGGATGTTCACGTTTCTTTCCACAATCCAAAGGCATACAGGTACAGTAGGTTAATTGACTTCTGGGCTAATTGTCCCCGGTATGTGTACAGTATGAGTCTGTGAAAATAACTGGAAACTAGCATGATACGGTATCTACCCAGTTTGGAGTTCATTGATCAGATGGTTTTGGAAGAGAGCAGTTAGCGGCCAAATAGTGTGATATGTGTTGAACTTCCTGTTACACCTGATCTGTTTTACTCTATTTTAAGTCTATTGTTATGCATTTAGGCGTGTTAAGTGAAAAATGTCTAGAAATGTAAATATGCAATAGAGTGCAGTGTACTGTAAATACTTTATTTTTTATCATGTTCCAATGGCCTGCCTGCTTTTGTTTCCTTTTGTTAATATTTTCTTGAGCTGTCATTCAAAACCCTGTGGTTGTACTGGATGACCAGTAGACAAGGCCATGGGCCAAATAAATGATGAGATCCTGTTTTCAGTGAAAATGTTATTTCAAGAAATATTTCAGAAGATAAATGGCATAAAATATATTGTTAAGGGACAAAAATACAAAGCGCTCTCTGACCTCAGCAGTTCTTCATACAAGGCCAGCATAAAAAGCTATGGCCTACAATGGCAGTTCATCTCCCATAGGACAATATGAGTATTGTATTTAATAAACTGTGTGACAGCAATGTAATGGAATTAAAATCTAATTCCCTTAATGATACAGTATAATATGTTGTATGGTTACTGGATATGTTGTTTGGCAAATCAGTTTCATCTGTATCAGCAGAATAGACAACAGAGTAGACAGCAAAGAAAGACATTGAGGCACTCGTGTAATTTTTTACAAAGGAAATAATAACAACTTTTATTTATAAAGTGTCTTTCCAAACCCAAGGACGCTGTACATCTTGAATAAAGAAAAAGACAAGAAAAGTACAATAAGAGAAAATGAAAAAGAAAGAAAAGCATACAGGTTTTTACAAATTGACTATAGGCAAGCATTTGACTATATGTATACATTGGTGAAAAGGTAAGTTTTAAGTTTAGATTTGAAGAGAGTTACAGACGTTGTCTCTTGTAAAGTCTGGAATGTCATTCTGCAACACTGGAACAGCGACAGAGAAGGCAGGGTCACCAAAAGTCCTAAAAAAAGTGTTATTTAACTTTCAACATTCAACTTTATTGTCATTAAACTTACACAGGTGCATAGTATAATGAAAAGTGTTTCTCATTAGTCACTTAGGTGCATTATATAAATAGGACAGAAGATAAGACAATAGACAGTAACACAATAGCAATAACAGTAACATGTAATAACATAACATAAATAACATGTAATCAAGTAATCAAAACTGTGCAAAATTCCGCAAACAGAGAAAATATAACAGGACAAAAACAGTGCAAGGTAATTCTTGGAACAGTGCAAAAATAGTATGGTTAAAAATAGTATGGTTAATTAATAAATATTAAATATTATTACGACCGGTACAGTTTTACTGGGCTATCGAGGGGACAGTACAATTTCGGCTTACATGTGTGTGTAGTGGTGTAGGAGTACAGTCATTGTGGGTACAGAAAGACGTTAGGAGAGATCATAATATGGTGGGAGGGAGTGGGGGCGTCACCAACTTGACAACTCTGGGGAAGAAGCTATTTTGGAGTCTAGTTGTGTGCGACTGGAGTGACCGGAACCTTCTGCCAGATGGTAGGGGAACAAACAAGTTATGACTGGGGTGAGTGGGGTCAGACATAATTTTGGTGGCTTTTTTCAGACTCCTGGTGTTGTATATTTCCTGGATGGATGGTAAGGCACTGCCGATGATGTGTTGGGCAGTTTTGACCACCCGCTGTAGTGCCTTACAGTCGGATGCGGTGCAGTTGCCGTACCAGACTGTGATGCAGCTGGTCAGTATGCTCTCCACCGTACATCTGTAGAAGTTGGTGAGGATCTGTGGATGTAGGTGTATTTTCTTCAGCCTTCTCAGGAAGTACAGCCGCTGTTGTGCCTTCTTGATGACACTGGAGGTGTTCAGTGTCCATGTAAGGTCCTTAGAGATTTAAATGTATAAATACATGTAATATTATTTTTGTAGTTGGCATCAGATCACAATGTATTTTGGAGCAGGGGCAGAAGAGGACATGGGACTGAAAAGTGTTTTGCAAAAGACAGGTTCATCAGCTGTTTCAAGGTGAAGGCAGTTAAGGGTTTCAAGATGTATCAGGAGAGAAAGATATTTGAGTGTGGAGAGACGGTGTCCACACATTTATCAGTACTTTATGTGTAGTGTATCATATCCATGGAGTGAAATCCAGTGACAAGCAGTAAACCATAATTTGCAGCATAATAGCTCCCCTGCCACTGATGAAGTTGTACCACAACAAGCAATGAACCAGCTGATCCTGAACCTAGTCAAATACACACCCATAGGCAAGGAGACAATCTTAATAGGCAGAATCAAGAATAAAATGTCCACAAGTCACAAAAACGCTGTGTGGGAGACAGTAGTTACAGCAGTCGGCTTTATACTGGAAACATTAAATGGAATAGTTAAAAGGAAGCTAATCAGATTTCGGGACACTGTCTTTGCAGGAGAGAGAGGTTTGGAATACAAGAAAGTAAGGAATAAATAAACAACAATTGTAATCAAGTCTTGATGGTAAAATACAATTGAACACAGTACAAAAAGGAGGCAGTTACAGAAACTATGGAAAAGGGGTTGAAGATTATCAGATTAATAAGAATGACAAAAGGATACAAAACCCAGCGTTCCAAGCTTGCAATTATGTATGGTTTAATTTAATATATAGATTTATTTTAATTGCAAATTTCCCTGAGAGAATTAGGACCATATTAAAAGCATTGTGTTGGTCTCACTACAGTAAGTTTAAATCTTATCTAATTCTGCGTTGCATGAAGTGGGACTTACTGTAGCTATGGAAAAATGTTGAAATTTGTAATTAATCAGGGAAGTGTATGCACGGTAGATTTCACGGTATGTATTTTAGCATCTCTTTCAAGATACTTTCATGCTGTTTTGTCCCTCTCCATAATGTTCAGCTTTACAGCGCTCCTTCTTCTAAAAATGCTGTATGATCTTTACTTCACACTGAGCAGATGAAATGCAGGTTTTAAAGTTATTATGTATCCCAAATAGGAGAGAAAGGTTTGTTTCGGTCTGTATTACGGATCTTATTCCCAACGTGCGCTTAGACTTCACAAAGGCTTTATTCCACTCCACTGTCAATAATTTGATATTCTGTATGTATTCTCCATGAAAGCACACAAGCAGGGTATCCTGGCAGTACTGAGTGACCTACTCCTGATCTAGATGTAAATGAAACAAGAGTGTTATTATTGTCAGGGGGCATATAAGATGAGTTTTAACTGGTAACCTCCCGATGATCTCCTGACAATAATTATAACCACCCTAATGGTGTGAGAGATTTCCACTGAGAAGGGAGAATTTTAACCATAGCTGAGTAATAGCCCATTAGGACTTTCAAAGGTCCTCATATAGGGGATTTCTTAAGTCTTGTCACCCTTGTGTTCTATTGGCAATGTGTCAGGTGTTATTTTGTCATTTTAAAAAGCTTTGTCAGTCCACCTGATTTTACTTTCGCTTTGGGTTGCTGCTTCAACAGTTGCCATTAGTGAATTGTTGAAAATATTTGCACAATGAAAACTCATTTTTTCCAAAGATTTTTTCTTAAAATGTAGTTATGAATGCAAGTACATATTAGATATTATAATGTACATGTAGTGTATACATACAGAATATAAATGTGCTAACAAAAACAGTATTTTGTTAGCAGTGGAACAATAAATTTCTCTGCTTCAAGTTACCTAATAAGTCTCTGGATACAGTATGTACTTTAAAAGGAATTGTCCTCAGCAACAGAAATAAGAAAGAGAATCCAGATACTTTTGAACTCTTAAATGTTTTTCAGATTTCATTTTACAAAATGATTTCTGTGTTTTCAGAACTCCTACTTTGAAATATAAAATGTTCACAACATGTTTGTGAGTAGAGTTAAAGTATGAGGGAACAGGGTTTGCACTGTGGATAAAAAAGAAATCCTTATTTGGAGATTACAGTCATTGCTGAAAAAAATGTAGTCTTGTTTTCACTTGCATTCCATTGACCTTTTGCAGTAACCAAATGAGCGAACTCGCCTGAGGTGTTCTGTGCTTTGGCTACAGGCATGACATTTTGGCCATTATCCATCAAAGACCAGAAGTGCAGCATACTAACTTACTTATGTCAGGTTGTGCTTTCATACTGTACTTCACTATTGAAACATACAGTAGGTATGTAAAATTAATCTTAAGGGTGTATATTGACATGTACATTGTAATTGCAATTAATTACAAAGGAGAAGAAACCATTCAGCCCATTTAATTTTGTGTAGTCTCCACTTGTGTCCCTTGATGTTTCATTTCAGATTCTGAAGACATTCACTGACTTTTTCTGGGCCTTTGAGGATTTCAAATACTTGTATCAGGTCTCCTCTTAACCTTCGCTTTCAAGACTAAAAAGGTTCAGTTCCTTCATTTTTCTTAATGCAGGATATTCCAGTGTTGGACACAGCACAGCTTGCGAGATGGAGGGAGTGCTTTCTAAGCCTTTACTTTTTACTTTGATCAGGTGTTACAAAGACTGAAAAACCCTGAAGTAACATGATTTTTTGTAAATTTCCTTTAAATTGTTTAAAATACTTTTTAGCACCTAAATTGTGCTTTCTGGGACAATGCTAGAAATAATATTACTAGAAATAGTATAACTCATTAGGTAAAATATACTGTACATAACAATTAGAAATTATTGACTGTTGAACAATAGAACCTGTTTAGAGGAATCAGGCTCTCAAAACAATTTGGTTTACTCCGATTAGACAACAAAGAAACGCTACTCTTTTTTTTTGCCTTTTGTAACTGGGCTTCCTGCAATTTTCAGACTGTGTAAAATGTATTTACATATAAAAGTCGTAGAGTGATGACTTCAGCAATGCAGCTCAATAATTTTCTACTGTACCTGCATCTTTCGGCAGGAATAGAAGTTGTTGTTTGTAAAGTCTCATATTTTTATTTTGTCTGGAATGACGTGTTTTTTAATGATTGCATTATGTGAAAAACAATTGAAGTTTTACAGTGCTTTGAAACAATGCTGCTTCTTTGGAGTTAAATGACTTTTGTTGTTCTTAGGCCTCATAAATCCTTGACCTCTTCATTGTGTGTAATGTTCATCATGGTTTGAAATGGTAAATTTTGGTTATGCATTTTAGAACGGCAAAATCAACTTACCACTTTCAACTTTATGACCTGTCTTCAATTTTTTTGCGTTATGGAGATGTTTAACAGAAGTTTAGGAGGTCAAATACTAATTAAGCTTTTCTGTTCTTTGTGATGATGAGAAATTTACATCTTGCAGTGCAAGATGTAAATCTACTGTCTCTTCTGTGAATTGTTGATTCTTATACTTTCACCACTGCACTTTGAAGGTCCTTGGTGATATCACTGAAAGTTGTTTTAGGTAATTACTGTATTTGTCAGGTCTGATCATTTTTCCTTCATCAACTGCAGATGATTATTTGGCTAATCTGGTTTTAGCCAATTGGTAATTATAACTGAGGTCTTTTTCCCTTTCATTATATTTTAAAAATGTTTTTTTTTACATGCCTAATTTCTGTTGTGATAAACCTTTTTTTTTTCTTGAGCTTGAATGGTTTCTATTTTGACTTTCACCTACAGTACGGGCTCCAAGCACCAATATCAAAGTGAAACAGGTTAATAGGATGTTCACAGCTCTTTAATGCCTAATTTCCCAACTGCAAACACCTGACCAACAAACAACACCTGTCTGTCAGTTGGCCTAATACCTTTTTCTTTGTATAAGTAGGTCCAACACTAGTGGTTTGTTTTATTGATCAAGATGGTGGACAAGAATTGGTTTTATTTAACATAAGCTGCTTAGTAGTTGTACTTTTCAGTCATGTTTTAATGAAAAATTGTTATTTTAATTATTTCCACTCATTGTGAAAATCCTAGTTTAGATCCCAACACTTTTGGAGGGCACAGTAAATGAAAATACAGATAATTAAGGAACGTGTCATTATGACACCTTGTTCATAGGAGTAACATTGGAAAGAAAAGTATGAAATATTTCTATGGGCAGCTACAGTATGTAACACCTTTGCTTTTGTGAATTGTAAATGAGAAATAAATTACATTATTCGTTTACATGAAGTAAAATGGTGGATTCAAATGCTTAGCCTTTAAAAGTCTTTAAAGCCTTTTTAAAAAGCCTTTAAAAGCCTTTAATGTAAAGGATAAAAAATAGAGCAATATTAGGATTTACTAAAGAAAAATATCTCTTATGTGGATTGATTTGCTCTGAAAGTAAAATGGGTAAAACACCACCAAGGTAAATGTTATGCTGTTTGAGTTGCCTGCAGTGTATTCTATAAGAAGAAGTTGAAAATCCCTGACAAAATTGAACAGAAGCTTTAAATTCCACATGGCAGCCATGTTTATTTATGAGGATACCCCTGGGATTGGTGCTGGACCCAGAAATCCCACCATCTGCTTTGACATTTCTAGCACTAGCTGGTATGAAATTTCAAGAAATCACAGGAGTGAGTACATCTGTTGTTTTTTCGTTATCATGTTTGCGTGCCTTTGAGTGTTGAATTCTAATTATGGAAAGTTGTTACCTTGCTCTTTTTGGTGATTTCTCAGTTTTTGTGTTCAACTTGCCTTAGGGAACTGCAGCTACTATCCGAGTAGAGAATGGTATCACAATTGTTCTTTTAAAAAAAAACAATTGCCGTTTCTACATGTTGAGTTCAGTATTTCTGTTTTACAGTTCTTTGTGATCTTCAGTGACTCAAGCAAGTGGGGAATCGAATGAAGTATTTATAGTGCACTCTGTAGGACCCATGTGTTTCAGTCCTGACAAAGTCTCTAACCTATTCTTTTATGCATGACAGTGTCTGGCTCTTGCGCAGGTTGAGCCTTATTAGGGGGTGTCTCCTCAGACTGTAAAAAAAAAAGATCCTTTATATTTAATCTGTATGCAAAGAGAATATGTAGCCTGTAACTTTCGTTTCTGAAACCTTTCAGCGGTAAAACTTTTCATTTAGCAACACCTGTAATTGTTAGTCACATACTGTATGACCACTATATTCACACATAACAAATCATGGATAACCTGTGTATAAAAGCTGGTTAGATACTTATTATCATCTGTCAGTAAAATACATTGTATAGTAAAAGTTTTGCTATCTGGACTTTTACTAACCGGAATGCTCTATTAACTGGGATTTTCTAAATACTCCAGTACCAAATGATCCTTTGATATCTTGAGGAATTTCTGGTTCAGTCCATCTTACATTGTCTGTCATTGCTGCCTGTTATTAATCAGTGCTTTCAGTTACATTAAGCATTTGTCATAGTGCAGACATATTGTATCAGCTTCACCTAGAATTATCTCCAAGTATTTGCAAAATCCGTCATTCTGTATGCAACCTTAATCGTGTTCCACTTTGCCTTGTTTGTGAATCTTCTCCTAAATGTGCTTTGTCTGGAATCGTTTCCGCAGTGTGTTTACAGTATTACCCTTTTATTCATGGCTGAAAGCGTCCTAGTGATGTGAAAAGACAACACTAAGAATTAAGCTATGTGAGGTTTCACGTTATGTAATTTTGTTCAGCGCTTTGCTTCAATTACAGTTTTATTATTAAAGTACTGTATAGTTAACTGTAATATTAAAATTGTAATAGTGTATTTCATGCAGCACTGTAATAGTGCTTACAGTTGTAAATGCAAACATACTGAATAACAATGTATTCCAACTAAGTTACATATATTTTTACTGACATACTATATACAGTAGTTATGTGGATTATTGATGTGATAACCTCCTTCAATATTGAATGTCTGTCACTTCTTATTTCCCAAATATGCCAGAGAGTAAAGCTTTTACAGTACAAAGATATATCCATATATATGTGAACTTACAGTATATATGAACTTCATGTAACATTAATACGGCTTTTATTAGACAGTAACTAGCACACAACAATCTGTTGAACCATAAAGTAGTAATATGTACAGGACCTACAAGTAGTACCTATTCTAAAGTGTTAACTTTTTAAAGTGAAAATATTAAATTAGATATGACATACAATAATTAAGCCAAATTGCAGTGTAATATTTCAAGTGTTCTCTAAATATGCACCATACTGTATGTTACTGGAGTGGAGTGATTTGTGTTTTGCTTACTGTATTTTTGGGCTACCTCCATGCATTAATTCAGGAAATCAGTTAATGAAGATATCTTATTCAATGGATTCGTCTGATTTGGAGACAGCAAACCTGTTCAAAGCTTGCGCTCAGCTTCCAGTCCAAGCACTCCAAACACACTTTGAGCCCAGGCAGGCAGACATCTGGAGAGATAGCAGGCAGTCTCCGAAGAACGAAGCAGACAGTCTCCAGAGAAAAAAGCAGGCAGGTCAGACTGAAATATGAGCTTAATGTTCCAGCACAAGAAGATATGAAAGCTAAAAACTTTAAAATTCTTGCCATACCTTTTCCTAGATTTAATTTTTCTGTGATTCGATTGTTAAAAGAAAAGTTACAAACCACATGCTGTCTGCTGAAAAAATAGTACAGAACTTTCTTAACCAGTGTGAAAGTTCAGGCAAACACCCATGAACAGAACAGTCTTCAAGGTCCCTTATGACACGGGTATCAATACGAATAAAACACACAGTGCTCTATGTAGGCCATGTTTTAAATTTATTTTAGCTACATCGTACATAACAAAACCCCATTCATATTAATTCATATACTGTAACTTTTAAATTAACAATAATGTGCATGGATCACTTATGCATGAGATACATAAAGAAAAAAGTTTTGTTCTGCCATGAAGTACATTGATCTAACTGCTGTGAGTTACCACACCTTAAAGTCTCCTTTCATGACTTCTTTCTTGATTTAAATTCCATTAAATTCCCTTTAATCCACTATGACGAGTTTGACAGTGAAGTAGTCCTGATAACAGCACACAGATGAAAGTTCCTCTGATTTATACATTCTGGCAAATGCATCCAGCCTATTCATAGACTAAACAGAGTCTTGGCAGAGATGTAGTTATTTGTCCCTAAACCTAAATGCTTAAAATTCTATTTAAGATATTAATTTAAATATCTTGTCACATTTTCTGTCTTTATTGTATTATAATTATAATATTTATTATATTAATTATGTTTGGTTTGGTCAAATTGGCTGCCACACTGCTTGTGTTGTTTCCACATTAGTAAATTAAAACATTTATAGCTATGCACATTTAAACACATACAAAACTTTTTGTAAAATATGGCATATGCTTGTGTTTTGGAAAATATCTTTTGCAAAAAACATTTCTAAGTAACAAAAAATAAAAACAATTATGTAATTATCATGGGTTTAATTAAAGTACTTGAATAAGAATATCATTGATGTAAGTAAATTGGATTTTTAAATAGATATCTAAATTGGCTTCCTTCAAAGTGGTAACCAAAATCAAAATTGGTCATGTTTTAGTGTTGTTGGCGTACTGTGTAACTTGCAGCTTATTTAAGTACTGGCATGTTTTCTCCTTGTGAAAGCAAAAATTCCACCAACAATTTTTCAAAACAAGTTTCTAATATTTTTTTTAATCTTTTGTGATCAAAGTTCTAATTATATGTGAGCTCTGTGATCAATTAAAAAAAGATAATGTAGCTGACTAATGAAAATTGGTCTCATCATTAAAGCTTCTTCTTAAAATTCCACTATTACAATTTTACCTTGACCTTCCAAAAGCAGGCTTTACCATGAAGGCAGAATTATACTGGGAAATGCTGTGCTTAAAGTCATACTCTTCATTTTGACCTAAAATGGATTTTAACTTATATAATTCTATAACTTATATTAACTTATATAAGCCTATAATTCATTGTAAATCGATCTGTGGCACCCAATTCAATCCAGAAGTTTCTCCTTGGTACACTTGAACACAAATCACATTTACTGTATCTTCCTATTTCAGTGGAAACAGGCTCTTCTAATTCACACATAAGTTCTCCTCTTTTGTTGTTTTGTATTGGTACCATAATGAAAGTTGTCAATAATAATTTTTCTGATTTCTGCTCATGTATCTTTGCAGGTCAATTGCTTTATTGCTAGTAGTCCTGTTACTGTATGTGATAGTTTCAAAATAACCTCGTAGTGGGAAATCTTGTACCATATAAAATACACTGTCTGTAGAACTGAGTTATATTTTTGGATACTACTGTATTCATTACCATGGTAGGAATGATCATATAAACAGTGTTGGGAACAAAACAGTATCCTTGATAGGCTACAAGGCAGCAGGTCTTAGATATTGAGTCAAGTATTTTCCAGACATGAATGGGAAGATGAGAACCAGGATTACTTTAATGTTAACCAACAGCTGCTCTTCTTGCAAACAGCTGTATGTACTAAAAAGAAGCCAGTCTTTCCCAGCTAGGATTCCATTTCACTATAATTGCACCAAAAAAGGCAGAAGGAGTTCTTCTTTGGGAAACTGTTTAAGAAAGCTATTTAGTGGATTACTCTGAACAGGAGACATGTCCTTTATAGTGTCATTGGCACTCTTTTTTCAGAAAACGGATTACTTTCTTCCCCATTTCAAGGCCAGTGCCATTCATTAACAACTTTGTTTTTAAGCCTTCTTTTTGTTACAGTGTTTCATACCTGCGGTGTGTTTTCCTGATGGCTTTAATGCTTTGAGGTTTTGTTAAGGATATCTGGCATTTCTGCTTGTGTAAAAAAAAACTGTTGTCCTATAAAAAGGCAACTGACTGGGAAAAGGAGGAAAGCATACTGTAACAGCCCTTTGGAACAAGTTCTGAAGTAATTTGATTTTGTTGATGAAACAGGAATCCATTGAATATTTGGATGTTGTGCATTAATTCTACAGGTAACGGAGTCCTAGCAAAAATTATAGCAAGCATGGAAATGGTGAATGTAATGCGGAGGATCAGGCAGGGTTTAGATGGATCACATACAGTAGAAAAATCATTCTAGTTAATAGAACTTTAAAATTTCTCCCTTTGTGATCACCCTTCAAGATAACGTATAGAATTGAATTAGACACAAATCAATTGAACAAACACTGTTGCTCTGTTTTGGATGTTATTCTTTGCAGAGTCCCTGAAGGAATTTCTTTGAATTCCAAGAAGATTTGTTATAACTAACTGAAGTGTACCCTTTTCTCCGTGATTGGTATCCCAAACTGCTAATGAACTGATTGGTCAATCAAGAACTCAATTCTCCCATTTCTTGGTCTGCTGAATCAATCAGACACCTATCAATAATGCCAGGGGGTTTTCCATGAAAGAGAAGCTTAGCTGCCACAGAGACATACAGTATAATAATCATTTGAAAAAAATGTGATTGTCATGAGAAAAGTAGGAAGCCCTGCAGCTCTGATGTGTTTCAAACTATAAGTTAATCTTTAAATTGGTTGGAAATTTAAATGCTAAAGGTAAAAGAAGAATTGGATGGGAGTGTTGTTCTTATTCTAGCTCTGTCCTCCCTCTTTGAATAACTCTTGAAGTAAAAACTCCTATGGCAGGACTTATGAGCTGTTCCTTAAGTCATATCCCTAAATCAATCAAAAAGATACCCTTCTTTACATTGAAAGGCCAGTGGCAAGTTGATAAGGCGATGTGACGGCCTTTTCCCTGCAGTTAATTGGGTGCTTCCCATCTCCCCGGAAGACGTGTTGAGTCAGGCTGCAGATGTTCTTTCCCTTTTACTATTTGCTTGTCCATTCAGAAACCCAATTTCAGGCTGTTTTTCTGCCTGTCCAACAAAGCAGTTATGCCACCCACACAGCCATGAGTTTACAATTGAAGGTACACTATCAATGTGCCATATCATCCCATTCTGAGAACTGGAAAGGCTCTGTGCCTCTGGATGGTGCTTGGATTATGGCAGTAACTTGTAGGACTGTATCTAAATAAAACAGTTTTGTTGGAAGGAAGAGGGCCACAGAAAAGCACAGAAGCATGTAATTGTTCTTGGTCTGAGCCAGGAGCGTCTAATGAAGGGTTCTGTTCTTAACTGACTGTTAAATAGTATGTGCTTCACAGTATGTCATTAGTGGGGACTATTTGTAAAACTTGCAAATTTGTATTTAGCTACACGGCAGGAATTTG
Organism: Atractosteus spatula; assembly: GCF_055471065.1. Lineage (NCBI taxonomy): Eukaryota > Metazoa > Chordata > Actinopteri > Semionotiformes > Lepisosteidae > Atractosteus > Atractosteus spatula. The sequence goes on from NC_142706.1 coordinate 38,021,205, forward strand.
AATAAAAATGCAGTGAATATCACAAGTAAACATCTGAAAATGTACAGTACCAGGAACATCATTATCATTGGCAGTGCTAATATCCAGGTGAGGACAAACATTTTAAATTGAACTATTTGAAGCTGTGTCCAAATGTTTGATTTTCACTTTAATATTGGAAATAACATTTCATTTTATAGAATTGTTATGGGAGACATTGACCTGTATATAAATAGGCAGTTTTTAAAGTACTTTTATCTTTAATAATGGATGGTGGTGGTTGTATGACAGCAGTTAACTGCTACAGTAAATACAGGAGTTTTGGAATTTGTGATGAATGCCAGTTTTCATACTTTTTATTCACTGTTTGTGTGACATTTTTCTTATTGCTATCTATGTTATGAAAACCAATTATTAACATTGTGTTCTAAATCTTACGAGCCAAATAGAATGAGCACAGACTTCAAAAACCTGGTTGCTGTCTCGGGTCTTTTTTTTTTAAAGGTGAAAAAGGATTCAGTGAACACTTGAGGCAATATGTATCATTCCTTCCTAGGAAACATGGACCTTTTGTTTTGATGAAGGGATTTAAATAGATTTATCATGCTGTGCGTGGTGCCTGGAAAAGATTAGTCATTTAAAATTTGGTTTCTGAACACATCAGTTCAGAAACTATGCACCAACGGCATAATGTACAAAGATAGTGAAAATATCAGATTTTACCATTCCATTGGTGGTCATGGCCTTTTTCTGTGACTTTTTAAAAGGATTGTGAATTAGAACAGATTTTTTTGTTGGTTGGTTAAAAAATGACTGACCACAAAAGGTGCCCTTTTCCTGTACTTTTCCGCATAATTATGACAGAATTGATAAAAGGAAGCTTCCTAAATCATGACATATAATAAGAAAGTAGACAATTGGTTGAAGCAGAAGGGGTATTGCTGAGCTTCCTGATACAGTATTTGGAAAATACCATTTCATTTACTTGTCCAAGGAACCCATAATTAAAAAGACAGTGTGCCAAGGGCAGATATGAAATAAGCAAAGCGAAATGACATTTGTGGTAGTTGTGGGGTTGCTGTTTTACTATTCAGCATTTTATAAGAGACAGAACATGACCGACCAAGCCAAATAGGCCTATAATTTCTCGGTATCCTTATTAGGAAAGTCTTAATGTTGACCCATTTTACTTTTTTCTGTTTTTACCAAAACATTGAAAAACACAGTATATCCCTAAAATTCAGCACAACTGCAATGCAAAATGACAAGAAGAGTGTTAAAAAACCCACACAACTTGGATTTAACATGCACCAACACATTACTTTTTGGAGTGCTGACATTTCAAATGAATGATTTTGCCATCTTTGCATAGGGAAAAATATCTGCCAGCCATCATTTGAAAAAAATAAATAAAACAGGAATTCCACATTTACCATGAGCAATCTAACTTGTGTTTATAACACATCCCACCAAAACAGAATCTTAATGGTATCTCTGTACCCAAGGACTACAATGTACTTCCTCTCAAGCTCTTCCTTAACCAGCATGGGAGTGAAAGCCACCTCTGGGGTGGTATGCTCCCGCCATTTTGTGTGAGTGTGACAGTGCTCATCTGAGGTTGTTCGAACGACGTAATCCCCTAGGAACTGGGTAGTGCTGAATTCTTTCACAAGGGAAGCTGGCACAGTGGAATTCTTTGCTGTCTGGGGAGCATTACGGTGTGGCTGGAGTACCTGCGAGTGGCAGTGATTGAATCCCAGCAGTGCCTTATCTGTCAAATGAGTACACTACAAAGCTAGACTATAAAAATTGAGCTATTTAGGGCAGGTAGGGTTGACGTCATTGGATGTTGAAGAGACTGGTATTGTAGGCAGGCCAGATCTTATAATGTGTGCTGCATTTGACTCTATTGACACCATAAACAGAATCTAATTAGAGCTCGGAGACCACATTTTGATTACTTGCCTGCTCTCTAAGAAAACATCAGAACAAGATGATGCATCTGATAACTGATACTGAGTGTGTTCATTTTACCAGTTACCCTTGGAGAAATGCATTTGAGCAGTATGTGAGGTTTTGTAAAAGTATGGAATCACAGGCTCATTGCTTTACAACCCCTAGGATGTTTGATACAGAACAATGCATGGCAAAGCATGTGTCTGGACAAGGACCGCAAGGCTGGTGCCTGAATTTTGGCAGTTATGTTGGTAATATTTCAATGTCCTGGTTCTCATATCACAAAGTTTAAAATATCTAGTGGTAAGATGCTCCAGTAAGTGGGATCTTCCAATAAGGGAAGGCAATTCTTCAAAATTAGGTTGAAAGTATAAACTCACCTACCCAAACTTATAGGATGTATGTAGTTATGCTAATATTTAGCATCCTATACTACTTCTTCAGAAAGTGGCTTATTCTTAGTGAGGACTATAGCAGATGCTTGAATCATAGGTCACAAAATAGGACTATTGTACAAGTTGGAAGATCCTTTGCTTCTTGAAATGCACTTGAAAGTACATTTCAATTGAAGTATGTCTTAAAATATAGTGAAGAAGAGTGACAGTCTGGTTTCATTTTTTTATGCACAGATAAATGTGATGGAGCAAGCTGAGGCATGGTTATAGCCTCCTCCTTCTAGAGAGTAAATTAGATCCACCAGCCTTGATTGACTGATTTGCCTTTTAACCCCTTTCACCTTTCGTAGTTAACTCAAGCACGATATTAAAGTGAATACGGCAGTGTAAATTCGACATGAAGGTTTGACAGACCACCAGGGTGCACACAGATCCCAGCACTGCCACTGAAATGTGGGAATGCCAACCCCACAACCTGTAGTCCAGAGACAGTCTGTCACCAAAATATGTACGCGTTTGGGTGGTCTATCACTATTGGCTTTGTAGAACTCCTCTGGGCTCTTACGATGCACTGGTGGTCCCTTTTCGAAGAAGCCTGCTCAGTCCCAAAAAGCAACTCATCACAGCAGTGTTATTCAGCAGATCTTCAGTTCCTTTTCTCCACTGGAACAACTCTGTAGTCTTCTATTCCACTGGAAGAGGTAGAACAGAGAAATTCTTGTTGAACCCTATTTCTCTTCCCTGGAACCCCCGGCACACCCTACTGGGCTCTCCATTCCATGGCCAATTCTCCCTTTTAACTGGAAGAAGCCTTCCTTTTCTAACTGTGGTGCAATAAAAAATACCCTTTTTGATCATGTATTTTTCCTTTCCTATGAAGTCATGTCATTTGCCAAACTGCTTTATACTGTACCATACGGTGTCGCGGGAAGCCGGAGCCTATCTGGCAAGCAACGAGTGCAAGGCAGGGTACACCCTGGACAGGGCGCCGGTCCATTGGAGAGCAAGTGCAAGCCAATCATACATGGGGACAATTTCGAGGCCATGGTAAAGGCCAAGGGGGGGAAATTTGGTCTGGACACCGCGATAACTCCCTACTCTTATCAAGAAATGCCCGGGGATCTTTAATGACCTCCGAGAGTCAGGACCTCGGTTTAACGTCTCATCCAGAAGACGGCGCCCACTACAGTATAGCGTCCCCACCACTATACTGGGGCATTGGGACCCACACAGACCGCAGGGTGGGTGCCCCCTGCTGATCCCACTAACACTAAATCCAGCAGGAACCATAGATCCCAGGAGGTGTCCCATCCGGTATCTAACCAGGCTCAACCCTGCTGAGCTTCAGTGGGTAGCCAGTTGAGAGCTGTGGGGTGATTATAGCTGCTGGCTGCTATGAAGGCAGTGTTGGTAATATTTCTTGCTTGTTAAATTAGTTTTTAGCAATGGATCTGATTGCTGCAATTTACAAACATTTCATGTTCCTCTCAGTTAACAGTAGTTAGCCCTGAAAAACCTGGAACTGCAACTTGGGCTCCTATTTTCTTTTCATGATAACGATGTCATCGGGACCTTCTTGGCCCTTTTGTTCCAGCCTCACATTAACAATCGGCACGGTCAGGGAGGGGGTCCAGTGCAGCCCTAGATTGTGACCTGGTCATTACTGAACAAGATACTTCAGTTTGTTTTACACAGCGTCATAAATCAAGTACCGTAGGTCAATCCCATCCCATATATGAGGTGACTGGGGAGATTTTCCACCACCTCAACATTTTATCAAATAAGCACAACCATCAAACAACGGCATTGTTTCAGACATTGGATATAATTAATATGTGCACCCGTGAAACAAATGGCTAAATACAAAGCACTAAAAGTTAGATAAACTAAATGAGTGTGTTTTTAAATAAAGACGAAGTAGTGAAGTGCCTGTAGTTGTGCGTGAGAGAGCATTCTGTCACAGAGTTAAATTCATAAAAACACATTTTATATGTTTATCTTGGGTAAATAAGTGATGTACTGTATTAATGTCTTTTCCACATTTGACTGGTAGTATTTTAATCCGTTCAGACGGGCATGCTTGATTCGGATATTTTATACAATCCTCATCATCAGATCAACATGCAGAAAAGCATGCATATTAGGCTGCTTTTGTGAACTTGGATACAGCCTTAGACATAATTAATCTGTTATGTTTTTTTTATTTTCAAAATTCCTAGGGATTCAGGACGTATCAAACAGTGGGGCCTGTAGTGGCTTAGTGAAAATATGTTCATGTATGGAGACTATACTGTAATAAAGTATCATTTGAAATCCGCATGAAATATTATAGGTTTTGAATATAGATCTTTGAATGATACCGATGAGACATCCACCTACAACTAGGTTTCAAATTCCTGTCCAGGCCATGTACTTTGTAAATAATTTCTCCTTCAAATTTCTCTTAATGTTAAAGTTATGAATTGACCATTCCTTCAATGGAAGGACCAACAATGGCAGAGAATACAGTCCTGCTTTTCTTTATAGACTGTCCTTCTCTCAGCTGCTTCTGAAATGACTTTTCAGAGTGACCCCACAAGGCCACCCTGAGGTACAATTTCAGTAATTTTGTTTTCAAGCACAGTTCATGCTCCTGACCTTTTCTGCTACAAATAAAATCGGTGTCAAGTTATCTGTACCTTCTTCTGCCATGAATAAATAACTGTGCTCAATTCCTCATAATATCATACCTATTCATTGCCCCATCACATCCAGTCCACACACTTGAATTTAAATGAGAAAGCTATCCCTAACCTCATTAATGAGAATTTATGCTGACTTTGGGATTGTAGGAGTCACTGTTTCCCTTGGGCTAGGGTGACTGACTCCAGTAGTGGAAGGTGTTGTCTGTTGCAGTGGGGAGATGAGGTCAACAAGTGATGGATCATGCCTCCCACCCCTTTAAGGACTTTAATTTAGAAGCAGAAGAGAGTTCTCTCAGGAAACGCAGAGGGGTTATGTAATATTGCAGGTCTGTTATTCTGTTATTGAGTTCTCTAATCCATTAGGGCCAAGTCCTTCCTGTATATAGTTAAGGGTATTAATGTTCTGTTTTCTGAACACTGGTGCATTTCAACCTTTAAATAACCTCAGTAATGATAAAAAAAACTCATCCAGCTAAGAGTTTTAAACATTGCTTAGATTTTCTGACAGTCGATTCCCTGTGTTCATGTTTATTAAACTGACAGTAAATTTACAGTTGAAAACATTTAAAATAGAACCATGTGCATGATATTCCGGTTTTATTTCATCACGTTCGATGAGTTGCAACAACACCATCAAAACTTGTTTGGAACAAGTTTTTAAATGTTGTAAAAGTGGACATCTGGGTGGTAAAGACGTTCCTGTTCTGGTCAAAACCTAATAGAAACATTTCTCTGCCTCCTGGGACCACAAACCTCTCTCATTGTTTGGAATGACGCAGGGCCGTTTAGAGCTCTAAAGCTTCTTGATCAGGTTACCAGATGCAAACCAAGAGCTCACAAAGGCTTACTCACATGGAGTCTGTGTGAAAGGAGTTTCTTGTTTCGCAGCCAAAAAGCCAGGGGCTGTGCTGTCCATCAATGGCATCTGAGGCTCCCACAAGACTGTGTCCGGTGTGGAGGGAGCAGGAGCCTAGTAAACAAATCAGACAGAAGTGACAGCCGACACGGAGACCACTTTCAAGTGTAACATTATCGATTGTAGAGCAAAATGTTGCTATGCAGTGTTGTTGCTTTGCTTGGAGTAGAATGATTTTTATTAATAGTTCAAAAGAAAACAAAATACTCTGACTTGGTGTAAAACTCCACCAAAAATAATTTCCTGAAGGATAATACAAATAGAATTCTATAATTGTTGATTTTTATTGTGTTCTTGGCAGCCAATGTAAAATGTAGTCAGATTGTCTACAGCTAACTGTCAGTTTTACAGTTATGTACTGTAATGTGTAATGTGCCAATGTGCCTATGTCCTTCAAATCCCTTTTGCTTCAGTGCATTTTAAATGTATTCTGTTACAAATGTTTTACTTTATCTTGCTTTCTTATTGTTTATTAGTGATTTTTATTAACTGTAGAAGTGACAACAAAATCGGGGTCTATAAGTTAAACATATTGATAAGTACAAGGATAGCATAAGCCATTACACACCAAGGTTTACTTGCTGAAGAAACACACTAGTTTCTTTACCGCACAAGTTAGCTGATTAAATCATCTGAACGCATAGCATTTACACATTCGGTGTGGGATGCATCTTGAAAATCTGAGTCATTGTGACTGACTGTTCTTCAATCATCACACACTGTGTAGGTGATATGGGTAATTTCAATCAGTATTAATGAGAAGTATGCTTGTAGCTGATTATTTCAAATGATCTAAATTATAACCCTGTTGAGAAATGTTTCTTTAAAAACAGTGTGAAATGAACGCCCTTACAAAAGATTGTTCTGGTACACCATTGCAAAAGCAGGAAAAAGTGTAGAACAAGATAGTGAAATCATGGTAGAGGACAGAGAGAGAGAGTCTTTATTATCCCAGAGGGGGCAATTTGTTTTACATTGGCAGCGTTGGTGTACTCATGGACAGAAAAAAAAAACAACAACAATATGCATACATGTTTGCATAGAAAATCAAGTGTTATGTAAAGATATGGCTACAGGTATGAATGAGAACTTGAATCCTTTGGTTTTGGAGTTGGGGAGTTTGTATCTGTGCTCTGATGGGAGTAACTGGAATTCATTCAACAAGGGGTGTGAAGGATCATCAGAGATGTATTTTGCTTTACGCAAAACACATGAATGATAGATGGTGGAGTAGGCTGGAAGATCAGCACCAACGACCTTCTGGCATATTTTCACAAGATAGAGAGCTATGCTAGAGCATCCCATCACAAGAAACTACAGAAATGCAAGTGTATGATCTGAGCAGTGTAAAACCACTGTGATAATACTGTAGTGTGGAAATTACCTGTGAAAATAATACGTTGACCATAATGACCTTTCATAAAAGATCTCTTAGAAAATATAAGGACATCCATAACATCTCTTGAATATACTAAAATAATCCTTTTTTAACCAGTATAATTTTGCTTTCTACCCTGATTTATACTCCTTGACAACTGAGGTTTGAAACATTTTCTTATGGATATAATGATACATATCAAGAATATTGTGTATTACTATTGTTACTTGTCCAAAACACCTATTCTGAGTCTTTGCTAAAACAATTTTACCTAGGACTCGTGGTAAGAGGCAAAATCTAAACTGCATTGTTTTATTACAGCAATTGCTCACATGCCTTAAAAATATTCATTCATCCATTTTATGACCATTTTCTCCAGTTCATTATTGTGTGGGAAGCCAGAGTCTATCTTGGCAAGCAGCAGGAGCAAGCCGGGGTGCATAAAAATACAGTATTCATAACTTCATTAATGGATCCATACTGTAGCATTTTCAATCATTTTGTGTTGTGGTTTCTGGATACATGCTGTATCACTGCAGCCCCACCTTCAGACTAATATTGTATGGCTTTTTCAGCCCAGTAGTTATGCTTTGATATGTTGTTTTGGGAATCTTTATTTCAAGACTGGTGTCAGAGCTTTGACAGGTTTTGGCAGAGCCTTCACGCTGGCCTTAAAGCTGCAGTAATGGGAGAAAAAAAAGATGATGATGCCATTAGAAAAACAAATGTATTCTTTGGTCCAGCAATTTTAAGATGTCTAGTATCATACAAGAGGAATGGAATCCACTCAATCGAATCTCCGAAATGACTGCAATGTGAATATGTCTTTTAAAAACATTTGCCATGTTTAGTAAAACCGTATAATCTTGCTAATGTGAACTTGGGATAAACATTTCCCTAGAAATTAAAATAGAAAACAAGACAGCCATTTGAATAACTTAATAGGTTTGTGTCTTGAACAAATGCGGCGTAATGATCACCTTCTATCCCTGTGAAAATGCTAGTATTAAAAGATTCCTGTAGTTACATCCTTCCTACTCTGCCGTCTGTAATTATCTGTTAACGTTGCCAGTCCAGATAAACACTACTTTTCCTGTTATTTTTGGTTTTACTTTTTTGATGACTTTCCATCTGTTTCGAGTCACCAATGGAGGGCTATCCTGTATTTCTATATGTGGTTATTAAAAATAAATTGTGTGTCACATGGGAGGAAAAGAATTGACCTTTATCCCTTCCTATCTAAGGCTTAATAACTGGGATTCACACCAAGTGGCACACGGGGACCTGTGCTTATGGGGTTTTGCTATCAGACAGACGCTTCTATAAATTCCAGTTTAGAAAACTAATCAGCAGTTGTCAGATATTGTCTACACTGCAGCAATAAATACACCCTGCCTGTGGTAATATAAATCTAGTAAAGAAGACAGTCTTAAAGATAAATTATAAAAGGTTTATGCATGTATGCTACCATATTTAAAGCATTATGTGAAATGAAAGGAAACCTACAATATAGTTTTAAGGTGTACATTAATACAGGCCTAATGACTCAACAAAATAGAATGTTGTCCTGGTTAAAATCTTTGCAGTTTCATATACTCAGATCATAAAGATCAAATTTGTTCTTCCTTGCAACAAGTGAAAGCTAACATTGTTTTGGGTCTAGTACTGTAAATTAGGTCTCACAGACCCTTATTCAGCAATTAATCCATATACTCTACTGTAGTAAGGTAACATTTTTCCATTTCCATACATAGTTTATGAAGGTCATGGTTATAAAATCAATTATTAAATTCAATTATTTCAATCTTTCAGGGTAAAATATTTTCTGTTTTGGTATATGTACATGGTATATAATATTCTTGTTCTGTCATGCCTTTTGAAAGACAAACTTTTGAAATGCCTAAACATAATATTGTATATATTTCAAACAAGGTCACAGTTAAGTGTTTATTTTCATTGTGTAAATCTCCACCAGCCTGTCTGCACTACTGCCCCTTACAAGGGGCCTAGAAAATGTACATTATGGTCCTTATTGTACCATGTTCTATGTTCACAGCATGTTGTCTGTAGTTTTCTAATATGGCCTGCTAAATTGTAGTACAGGTTTGAACATTAATAATTGTGGGAGGGTTTCAAATTAGCAATCTTAATACCTTTACCTATTTCATGTTTTGAAATCCCCAAAACAAGTGAATTACAATCTGTGGCCAAGTATAATTTCTACTGGAATTTCAGTTTGTAAAATAATACCCTCTTTTTTTTTACTCTGAGTGTAACATGCAAACGTTTCAGGGTGACACAAAACTGATAATAAAGAGGTCACTTAGAATATGCTTTTTATTTCTTTTATAGCATTTCAATTAATTGAAGTCCTTCATGCTGGAGGTCTGTTACTTCGTTAAATATTGACAGAAAGACAAAATAGAATTTAATCATGGAATAAGTCAAACTACATTGCTTCTTTACTCAAAACCAAGTGACAAATGAATTTATATGATTAATGTTGACTCTGTCGGAGTCTGTATAATCTGGCACCTACTGTATTCTCCATTTATTTTTCAGCAAGTGCATTTCAGACTAGACGAGAAGCCAGATTCCTCAGGAGATACCCTAAAATGGCCTTGAGCTGCTGACAATCCTCAGAATGACTTAGCTAAATGAGCAGCTAAAATACTCCAAATTTTACAGCTTTGCTTAACATAGTTTATTAAAGTGCTGACTGATTGTGCTTCAAGTTAATTAATGTGAAGTTCTGGAACTAATAAAAATATGAGGAAAGATTTTTTATGTATATGGGTCCTCTTTATTTTCATATGAAGGATTTCTTTGCTGCACTTTTTATACATAACTCAATAGCTATTTGGCTGTAGTCCTGCATTGATACTGTATTTCAATTATTTGTTTTTTTCTTTTGTAGGTTATTCTTATCCTGACCAAATATTACCATGCAGACTCAACCAAGGTTCTGGAGAGTTCCCTGTGGAGGTAGGCCTTGCTTCACACACTATCATTTGCAGTGGAGGTTTTTAAGAGGGCTATGGTTCTCCTGGGAGAGCCATTACAGGTGCTTACTTCAGCCACAAACTGTACATTGAACATCCCAGTCTTGTTTCTAAAGGGCAGCAGAAAGGAGGTGGGTAAATAATAAACAGAAAACTAAATATCCCAGGCAAATAACATGTAGTCTGATCTTTGTATAAAGAATGATGACAAAAGGTTTCCAAATATACAGTGTTTGTTAGCTTTATTATATTCCTTTGTGCTTTGGTGACCAGGTAAATCCAGCTGTCAGTAAAATTTGAATTGTCGTTAATTAGATCTGTGAAAGATAATACCCTGAGCGCTCTACAATGATCTTCCTGCGTGTACTTGGACACCTTGCGGAGCTTTTTTAAAAAAAAAGTTCTCTCCGTCTCTTGTGTTATAGCTTTCTTATTAATATTGGAATTGTTTTTCCTTTTTGTCCTTGCTTTAGTATCAGAATCCCCACAGTAATCTATTTCATATCTAGAAATTGCTGTTTTTCCCAGCGGGAGTCCAAAGGAATAAAATGGTAACAATGAAAGGGCAGAACTGCGAGTGCTGAAACAATAAATACTGTACTTCTACACTTCAACAATAAATCAGTTTTTGTGTTTAAGGTTACAGAAAAAGAAATATGATGCATGTGTTTCCAAAGTTACCTTACTAACGTCCTACATTAAAACAATTCGATCTTTTACTCTCACTGTCCAGAGCAGTCAAGTATATAGTGATCCATCTGAGGTATTCCTGGGAGAGGCAGCTTGAAGTATCCCTAAAGTCTTGTAAATGCCATGCTACCAGTTATATAATGGCACTGAAAAACAAGCTTTTGGCAGCATTTGTATAAAGCAGTGGCTCCACCAATTGAATTTTGCAATTTCAATTGCATTATTTACAGTTCTAGTGTGGGTTCTCAGTTACCCAGATTTATGTCTACATTAGGCTTGTGGTGTGCAACTCATTTTACAACAAGAAAAGGTTATGTAAGATTTTATTTTCATAACATTGTTGTCTGAAAGTGCTGTTTTTTCTTACGATGGGTGCTTGTAAAGTTTCAAGGAAAAAAACAACAAATGGCACACGTGCAAAATCCAAGCGATCTTAAACTTTTAGCATTGGTAAATTATTTAGACATTTAATAGACCGTCATCAACACTGATGTCATCAACATCAATAAACACATTAATTTACATTGTGATAAATGGTAATTACCCATTACCCACTTGTAGTATTTTTAATCAACATATGTTGCACCATAGTCATCTTAAACTCCTCATGGGGTGTGAGTGATCAACATGTCCTTATATTAAGATGCATACCAGATTTAAAGATATATATATATTAAAAAAAAACTTTTAATTAAACAAAAGCTTTAAAGATTTTTTTCACACAAACAAGTGAAATTAAATTAAAATGCTCACAAAAGTAGTGAAATACCTATAAAAACAAGAAAACATTAGTTGTTAGATAAATATAACACACATTAATTATGTAACTTCAAAAGAATTAAGTCTTTCAAAATCATCAGTTTAAAGAATTTTAGAATTTGACACCATGACAAAGTAGACATTCCTTACCTCGTAAATCTTACTGGTGCTTTTTGTGCAGCACACATTTAAACATAGATAAAAAATCTCTCGTCCTCCTTTATATCGAGCACATTGTAAATAATCCTGTACTATACTGTAGTTTAATTTCACTCCCCCTTAGATACATTTTAGTCCTAGATCAAACAGGAGAACAGAAGGAAAAAAGTAGTTCTTCCCTTATTTCATTTTTTCAGGTGTTATTCATCAAAATATAGGCTATATACAACAACACAGCAGATAGGGCACCTTTACTTTTAAAGAGTACAGTTGTTGAGGTACAGTATGATGGAGATGTTGTTGATCCCATGTTAGACATTAAGTAGTATACTGATTATTATCGAATCAATAGGTAGTGCTTCTTCATAAAGGTTCATAATGAAACAAAAAGGAAATAAAAGGTTCTTAAACAGGGTTGTGTTATTGTGGTTTTTGGGATTTTTTTTACTGTTGGGATTCTTTTTTTGTGTAAGGAATATCCTCCTTTGCTCATATACACATTATGAGCCGCCTGCCCTCAGCAATTATAAGAACAAGTTGAACATTTCCTTGAAGAACCTAATAGCAATTCAGGAAACATCTCGGATTGTATTTCCGTGTAATTCACTTTATTGTTACAATATGGTCGGATAACATGTAGCCTCTGTCAAAAACTCTGAGGCATTCTGCAAGGTTGTTACAGTACCAGGCAGAATTAGTTTTGTGTTGGGATCCAACACTTTATAAGGAAAATGTCTTTGGTCAGTAAAAAAATAACTACTGTAGTAGTTTCATGGTAACAGTCTATTATATTTTAAATGTAAGAAAACTGCAGATGGTGGAGTGTGAGGGAGTTTTGAGATGTAGGATTTTTGTGCTATTTTGTGATGTTTTTGGAAAACAATGTTAGCAAAAAGTGGAAAAAATATGCACAGTATAAGACCTTTATTGAAAGCAGAATTTAAAACATTTTCTACTTGGAAACATAACCGAGTCAGTGACTTCCGACAGGTTCAAGAGAACTGAGTTGTATGTAGATTGACAGATATTAACATGGTTTACCTGAACTTTTCTGGGTGTTTTTTTCCATTTAATTTTTAAAAAGGCACAGAAGAATAATAAAAAAATTGGTTCATATCTCCCTTATATTTGTGGTGGGAAAACAGTACGATAGGACTTAGTACAGCTTTCCTGGGTTCTTTCACTTTTTGGGAATTGGAATAAAACTCATTGCCCAACATTTACACAGATCATGCCTGTATATGGGTCCAAGTGAAATTACTCTACCTACAGGTATGTATGAAATACCCATGATAGTACTAGCCTTGAAATAGGAGACACTTTTTTGACCATATTGGATTTTTATTGGAATTCACTTCATTTTAATGTCTTGTTAGTGATTGTTTTCTTTATAATTCCAGGGCATGAGCCAGTTTTGTACAGTTCTTGTGGCTCCAGAAGTCTTGGGCTCGGCGTTAGTGTCTGTCTATAATTGTTGTAAAATGTTACGTCTGATTAAAAAAAAAACAGTGAATTTTTTTTTTGTCTGTTTTTGAAATAATTTTTGCTTTGCAGTCAAAACAGCTCTTCTGTGGTAGCCTTCCCATACAGGGGAGTATTATACTGTCAAGAGGTTGTGTTGCAGGAAAAGCATATCCTTCTTGTTCTACATCACTGTATCTCTTCCACAAGAAAGGGCAGAAGGGACTCACAGCATGGTGGGATGGGCCCTTTGTTTATGTGCTCACAGTGGAGCTGCTCCTTACTGAAGTACTTAATTATTGTCAGGAGCGGATCTCTGGGACATCAGCAGAGTGAATGGCACTGAAGTTGTTACAGTAACCCTAGCTGAAGTGCTTGTGGCCAGAAGGAAAGTACCTTTCACCATTTCAAATGTATATCCCACAGTATCTCATTCCTATAACTGTAAAGAAATATTCACCAAGCATCAGTTCACTCACTAACGGAGGAAGTAAACTGGGATTTGACTGTTGTGGGGTTTAGTTATTAGTAGCAGGGTAAGTGTTGCTGCACTACTAATCTTGCTCACTACGAGAGGAACCACATTTTCGGACATTTGGTGTCCGTGTTTGGTGTATGAGGAGCCGATGGTGTGAAGTTACCATCTGTAGGATTATGATTGAAAATATCAAAATCAGAACCCCCTTTAAATGTACCATTTTTAAAAGGCTATGTTTTCAAGTGTAATTTGTACATTTCTAAAGGTTTCCAACTGCAATTTGTTTCTAAGGAATTCTGTTTTTGGTAACATTTAATGTGAACTGATAAAATGTCTGCATGGCTCCTTGTTGCTTACAACAGGTTTTGGAGTGTAGAAGAAGGGGTTTGGGGTCACATTTACACACATGTCTGGAAATTCATAAATGCATCAGGCTGGGGCTTTTTGAATAAAACGGGAACAGATTCATTTAAACTTGTGAAATCATCAAACCCAGAGACAGGGTTTTCTTGTCCCTTGAGCTTTGATACTTTTAGAAATGCAAAGGGTCTTCAGGCTATTTAAAAGATAGAATGATGACTTTTAGACCACTGGTGCATAATAAGATTTCTTTGAGAAAGGTTGCCATAGCCCACTGTAGTATCTCCACAGGGGGTAGACTTCAGAGTTAGCTTTGAGTGTCCTTTACTGCGATCTCAGGGATTTGGAGGAGACTGTGGATAATGTATTACACTGCATTATAGCGATTAACATATGACACTTACTAAATCAATACCAGCGTGGAACTGTACAAAACCACTGATTTCGCTTCTGTTTGATCCAAGGCTTGAAAGTCTGAGGCAGATACAAGCCCTCTTTTCTACGTTTGTATTTTTTTCCATTTGTTTTGGCCTGAAGTTTAAAGCTGTTGACAATTAGACCGAGTTGCCATTGCATTTCAAAGCTGTAATAAATATACAGATTTTGTCAATGTCTACTGAACCCAATTATGTTAGAGGCTGCTGTCTTATTTTCCTAAATATTCCATCTTTCCTTTTTAGAGATAAGGAAGCAGGCACCCCACCAGATGGTGCTGCATTGTAAATAGTTTATAGCAAACCACATCATTCTCCAATTTCCATCCAGACCACCATACATATTTAATGTTCTTCTGAGGACTGTAGCAAATCCTGTATCTAAAAAATGCATTTAAATAAATATATGAATAGGACACTTATGATATTGAGGAACTGGTAAATGGCTAGAAATATATCACCTTTCGGTTATCAAAAGATTCTCTGAAGAGAAAAAGGTTTCTACACATTGTCATGATCAGACTTATGGAAAAACTCTGTAAATGGCAATTGACAGAGGGATATTAACCCACAGTCATGTTCTGGACAACTTTTGGAAATAAAAAGACCGCATACCTTTCACTCAATGCTATTATGTGAGTATAGTTTGAATTTAGCCGTTACTGAATCTAAATGTTTTATCACTGTCAATTAACACAAAATGTCTCTCTATAGCAGTCTGTTCATACTACAATAATACCTTTGAGATTTACTTATATGTTTGATGGCATTCAGGATACTGACGTAGTATCTACTTTTTCTAAAATACAGTCCAACAGAACACTAAATCCTTATTGTGTGTTTAATCATGTATATTACTGTGTATAAAGATGTGTATGTTATTTGAGACTTGGATCATTCAGCAGTTTGAAAAATAATGTGACCCAATTCAGATACATCATGCTTTGAATTGCCATTTAGCATTTAAGAAAATTAGGTGGTAAAATTATCTATCTTTCTGTTGTACTGTTTTTCTGTGTGTATACAATAGGACTAATGTAATGTTTAGCTCTCATAATCATTTAACTACTTGCAAAATGAACCAGGCCTCCATCTGGAACAAGTTTCACATTTCCTTCTACATTCTTTCTGGAATCAGTAACAGTACTGCTGAAACTACAGACAGCTGGGGCTAACAAAAAAATTGATCCCCTAGGATTTATAATTTCTGCCTTTGAGAAAACCGTGAAAGTATTCAAGGAAAAGTAATGCTTGGCTATATGCAACAAGACTGCTTCCATCTTCAAATACACTCTCATAACTCTTTATTTCCAATTAGTTTAATCTATATTTCAGTTTCAAGAAAATCAAATAGCTTTCTTGGATATATTTTTAAAATGAGAGTAATGGCAGTCATGAACATCTTGAAACCAATCTATTGCATTTGGCTTTCTTGATCCCTAATCCCTTTTAATCCATACCATTTTTAACATAATGGAATCAATTAAATTGTTTGGTGTACAGATCATTTCTGTTTATTATAAAGTGCTGTATTAATAATAAATGATACAGCTCTAACTAGACTAAATGTGCAATATTTCACATGCAGTGATTAACATAACATCACTTTATTAGCCCTATACAATTTCTTGCATTAGGAATTTGTCTTTTCGCAGACCCCAGCTTGCTCTCCATGAGACACACAGACAGGGAGAGAGCCTGGGGTCAGAGCATAGGGTCAGCCATTGTACAGCACCCCTGGAGCAGCTGGGGTTAAGGGCCTTGCTCAGGAGCCCAACAAAGTAGGATTCCTCTGCCGGCTTGGGATTTGAACCAGCAATCTTCCAGCTATAGGTGCAGATCCTTAGCCGCAGAGCCACCACTCCACCCCAGTGTTCAGTGTGCATTCTGAATGAGCCCCTTAACTGGTTGAGACTCTCCGGGCCCTAACTTATTGATTTATTTAAAATCATTTCAAACATTTAGAAAATAGCACCTTATTAATCAGTTCAATTATGTACCTGTAAATTCATATGAAATGAAAACCAGAAGGCCCTGTGCTTTTTAAGAGTTATTTACAGTATTAATGAATACCTCTCAAGAAACAAATAGGTATTGCGGAAAAAAAATCTAAAGAGACCTTTGAGAAATCCAAGATGTAAACAATCACCAGTTTCTTTTGTCATTTTCTACTATAAGTAGCTATAAGTGAAAATTAAAAATGGTTTGTAATTTAATTGTAATGTAAAGTGCTTTGTCCAACAGTGTGATTAAGGCTTGATTCAGAAATACATGTAAATGCATCATTGCTTTTGATAAAAGCTAATCTGCACTGCATGGTATGAGTTTTTTCAAAGAAATTCTCTGTTCTATGCCTAAAATGTTATGTTCAGTTAGTAATTTTTTAGTGTTATTTTAGAAAGAAAAAAACTGACTTTATCCTTTTTAACAGTGAACTATTTGAGCTCTTGAGAAGCTTCTTTGATTTCACATGCTGGATTATCTATCATCATATAGTTTAACTTTAAACGTGTTGATTTCTCATTGGTAAATCATGCACAGCTTGCATCTCTTATTTCCACTGTGTACTATTCCAAAATGACTTATTGCAGATAGGATGTTTTAAGTCTTTAAAGAGAGGATGCTTGACTATTTGTTTTCCAAAGAGCAAATTATAAATCCTAAAGCAGAGATCTGGGATAGGAATGGTTTGAAGATGCTTTAAAACTTCCTGACATGTATGTATAGACTGTAATAACACTTGAGCCATCTCTGTCCCATCTAGTGAGTACATTTTGAGTTATGGAGATTCAGCAGTCCTGAAGTCATTTCTTACATTAAAAATACATAACCTGAGAGAAGCTTAGTTTTTGCAGATTGAAGTGGAAGGAGTGCTTTTTTACAATTTGCGACTTTCCTCCTAATGAAGTTTTAAACCTTGTTTCTGTAGCATTTAACATAGATCTTCATACATGAATAAAAAAATACTGATTGCAATAAATAAAAACAAAAAATCTTCCATGATTGATTGTGGTGTAGCAAAACTGCATGTGAGAGCCAACACAGCCATTCATAATCAAAGCAAACTCAGAAATTCAGTCAGCTTGTGTTATTTAATGGCTGGGTTTGGCTAGAAACTCAGCTTTTAAAAGACAGCTGAATCAGGACTTTAGGAACTAAAAGTTCATAGCTCTCTCTACCACTACTTTTAATATTTGAGCCACACTGCACACTCTTCCATTCTGTTTGCTGAAAATAAATAGCTGGTCTTGTGCTAAAGAATAGGCTGCCAAAGAACACAAGAGTTCCTTCCCACAGGGCCTTCTAATATGCTCAGCCTCAGTGAGTAATGAGTTTTCATTAACTCATATTAATTGAGATTTTAACCTTCATTGCAGATTATCAAAATGTTTTCTGTAACACCAGAGGCAGACAGTGCAAGCTTGTAATCTTAATTACTTCCTACAGAAGAATGACCTCACCTTTCAGAACATGACAGTCCATTCTGTCCTCATCCAACATAAATACAGATGATTTATTGCTTGTTCCTTCAGGACTGTCTGTTTCAAAGCTATCTTTATCAGGGTGGATGAATGTATTTTTCACACACAGCAGTAGTCGAAAGGGTGGAGTCAGTGCATATCAGATGTGCTAGTGACGCCGCACAACTAAGGAGGACATTGTACTGTGTGGAAAATAAAATGAAGCAAGGAAAGAGTTTTTTTTTGTTGTGGATTTCTTGTTTTCCCAAATAGGCTGTTGAACATAGAAAAAACGAATGTAGTCCATTGTGACTTTAGACATTTACAGTACACTGTCTAATCCAGTTTCTATTCTGCTACCATTCTAAAAGTTTCATCGCACTTTGGAATGAAAATATTGTAATTTTTCCTGCAAGGTACAAAGACAGTTGCTTGGTTTGTAAATTTTATATGTAATGATCGTGTCGTTTCCAGCTCTCGTAACACTGTGGCTAGTGGGCAAACTGCAAATCACTTGCCAAGTTTGCCGGTTCCCGTGATAACACGTTTGGGCCTGGTGTCAATGCTGTTGTCCCGTAATTCAACTGCACTCACCTGGTTACCAGGAGGGAATTTATTCCCTTTTCACAGATGTCGCAACGCTTGGCCTAAGCTGTTGGCTATGTGACCTGGCGTTTTGTCTCTCCTGTGCTTTCTCGTTTTTTCCTCAGAGCTTAGTGTTCCTTTCCTGGCTTGTCTCCCTGCTTTGTCTTCCGACCTTTGATTCCTGGATTCCCCTTCAGCTTTGTTTTGTCTCTCGCACTCGACCTGGACTGCCAGACTGTGTTTTGTCTCTCCAGACTTCTAGCTGTTAAACATCGTGTCTGGATTTCCTTCTTGGTACCTTTGCCTGTTTTCATTCCAGCTGTGTGCCTGAAGCTCTGAGATTCTCACCTGCTTGCACCTGTAGTCTCGCTGTCTCAAACCGTATTACCTGAGATCAGCACCATCCTTTTCCTGCACACGGATTCTTTCTCCAACATGGACTGCTGCCCCCACAGGTGTGTTCAGCAGTCAATTACATCATATTAGTATGATGTGGGCTGCACAGCTGGAAGGGAATGAACACAGCTGCCTTTCAGCTCCAGGTGCTCCGATTTCTTCTCACCTTCCATATTTGCACAAATTGTGCATATTTCTGAACATTCATTCATTCTGAACATTCTGAAGACTTTGTCAACATCTTTGAGGATAGTGAATATTTGTTTCAGGTCCCCTTCTCAGTTCAAAACTAAAAAGTTCAGTTCCTTCAGCCTGTTATTGTCAGTGTTTTCTAAATACTCCCTTTCCCTGTGGCCCTGCGATGAACTGGCATCCTGTCTGGGGAGGAGCTGCCTTTCACCCCATGTCTAGAGGTTGGCCTGCTTGCTGAAGACCAGGATACATAGTTTTCCAATCACAGATGGGGGTCAGATGGACCGATGATTATTTACTTGTATGTAACAGTAAATCAAAACACTAGAATAGCATTGTACAGGGTTGGACAAAATAATGGAAACACTTAACAAAAGAAGTATTCCACATGTTTCAAATTAAAGTCAATACTAATTACCAATATATTTCCTCTGTAAAAGACATCTTAAAATAAAAACTTTAATATATAAAGTCTCCAAAGCAGAATGAGAGATCTAAGAGCTTTTGAAAGGTTAAATAGTTGGTGCTCAAATTGCAGATGTGTCAAAGAAACAGCAAAATTATTGTATGTGTCAAGGGGAACAGTGTTGAACATCGTGACGGCATATGTCAAACAAGGGAAAATAGGATCAGGAAAGAGGAGCTGTGGCCGCAAGTCAAAGCTCACTGAGAGAGATAGATGGGTACATAACAGGATAGTTGCTAAAAATCACAAAAAAATTGCCACAGAACTGAACCTACACCTTCGTGACGCAGTGTAAACAAAACCTGCACATGTGCTTCAAAAAGCTCATTTTTATGGTATGGCTTCCATTTGGAAATGCACAAAATAACACGCGACGTAGCGTAATGAGCACAAAACCTTGACTTCTGAGCAGTGGAAGAAAGTACGATCTGATGAGTACTCTTTTTCCAACACCTGGTTGGGTTTATGTTTGGAGAAAGCCGTAGGAAGCCTTCAACCCACCCTGCGTGTTCTCAACTGTTAAACATGGTGGTGGGTCTGTTATGGTATGGGCAGCCATCTTGCAGGAGTCATTGCGTCTGATTCTTACTCTGCATAGCAGATTCACAGCCAAGGAATATAAAACAATTTTAGTGTAACAGTTTCCTCAAGATGTCCCCATATTACAAGACGATAATACCCCATACACATAGCTAAATGGATTAAAGAGTCCATTATTTTGTCCACCCCCTCAGGTTTTATAGAGTTATTTCTCAGAATTCTTATGACAATTGTAGCAAAATATGCTGCATAGTTATGCTGTGCAAATGTATGCAAGAAGTACACAAGCTGGATGCTGTCTGTCTAAACCATTAGTTTCCCATGACATGGTTAAAACCAATGGGACCAGCCTACTATTCTGATTTAATACCAGAGTAAATTAATCTTTGACAAAAATACAGTACTATATTTTCTTGAGGCTTTGCATGTCAAACATGCCCCTCCCCCCATATGGCATTTTTTAAATATTTCTAAAAGGGGCAGGTTGACTCCTCCACCCCACAGCCACACGCACATGCACAGCGATAACTTGAGGTCTATTGTTAGCTACCCCTGTCAGAATCCTGGCTCTCTACAGATGTCACTGGGATTTGAAATCCAGCTGTCAGGATGCCTTATGCTTTTTTCCACTTACTATTATTTTAACGTTCTTACTGGCTTACTGACATTTGACGGGTTTAAAATTAGGTTAATGGTTTTAGTGCTTGTTACAATATACAATTTCTTGACACATGTATGCTACTGTACATGTGCACTTCTTTAAAAAACAAAAGTTTATTCTGCAAGAGGGTAAAAGTCTGAGATTTGCAAATAGAGTGTACAGAAGCTGAGTATATTTTGAACGTGCCTTCCCAGTATATCAGGCTCTGAATCTAGTACTAATTGGTCTAATGTGCCCATATTCAATACTGCACAGAGAGACCCTTGGTATAGGGATTTCAATCTTTTCTAGCAGTAGTATTTTTGTCTATGCAGTTATTTCTGTGTTTAATAACCATGTTTTCTCTTATGGGCGGCTTAGTCGTGCAGTTGTCAGCATTGCTGCCTTGCAGCACTGGTGCCCTGGGTTCAATTCTGGACCTGGGGTGCTATCTGTGTAGAGTTTGTATGTTCACTCTGTTTCCGTGGGTTTCTTCTGGGTGCTCTGGTTTCCTCCCAAATACTGGTAGGTGAGCTTCTGGGAAAAGTGGCCCTGGTGTCAGCGTGTGTGTGTCTGTGGGTGCCCTGTGATGGACTGGAGTTCTGTCCGGGATGTACCTTACCTTGTGCCCATTGCTTGCTGGGATAGGCTCTGGCTCCCCCATGACTCTACAGGATAAAGTGTTTAGAAAATGAATGGATTATCCTTCACTTTGATTTAATTGCTTGGCATTAAGCTGGAATGAAAGGAATATTTTTTATTGATCCATGTTATCTATGCTATAAGTCACATCAAAGTCAATTAAAATACACTGAAACTTTTTATTGCTTGGATACTGACGTGCCACAAATGAAACATGATATAAATCACACATCAGCATGTATGACTGATTTTAATCCCTTCAGCTGCGAAAAAGTCAGCGTTTCATAGCAGCAGAAATTATATCTGCACTCTACAGAAGTCTATATACTCTGAACTTTGGATTTTCAGCTGGAACCGTTTACACTTTTTTTTCAGATTTGTCATGTTGCAGATATGATGTTATAACTTTTCAAGCATTATTCATGAAGAATGGAATTTGTGAAGATGACACTTTTATCCAAGGTAGCTTGTACTCCTTTAAAGACATGCTCACTTATGGATACAACGGCAATCTGTGATGTGGCACAAAACCTTGAGCTTACAACTTCCCAGCCTTAAACACTGCTCTACACAGCTGCTGTAGCTGTTACTGAAAAATCCTCAAGAAACTTTCTTGTGAAAAGGCCTGGATGTATCTCGGCTCAAGTATTTTATAATGCTTATGTCTGATATGGGAAGACAGTTTATACAGTGTAAAGTGAGAAATTTCTTTTTAAGCCTCCTGCATGTGGAGATATCTCAGCACAGTAAGAGGGAAAAACATGATTGGAGTTTTATTTTCTGTGTTGTTTTACGTTATACTGTGTACGTTTATTAACATAAGCACATGGGCTTTTCAGCTTCAATTATATGTACTCAACCACCTCTGTGCTGAGGGTTTTTGGATTTGTGCTCAGTGATTTCATTAGGAACATAAGAAAGATAATAAATGAGAGGAGACTATTGGGCCCATCTTGCCTATTTGGTTGCTAGTAGCAAATTGACCTGAGGATCTTATCCAGCTGGTCTTGACCCTTGGTTGCCTATAAACCGAAATATATAGAAGTTCCTACTGTACTCCGTTTTAAATGTATATCTATGTGGTGTCCTCTGGTGTGCCCTGATTTGTGTTTCAAGAGTAATTAAACCCTGTATTTTCATCCATGTTCCAGGAATAGTTCGGAAACCACACTGCTGTGGAGAGTGAGGTGCTTTTCAACCACACTAAGCAAAAAGAGACCCAGTTCACTATGTAAACCAAACTTTCATTTAATTCACTAAACCAGTTCTGGGCCTGATTAAACATCATTGTGACCTTTAGCCACTGCTCAAAGGTGACTATAAAACCTAAAGCATCTAGATTCTTCAAAGTGATGAATATTTAATGAATATTTCCACATCTCTGTGGAAGATTTGGAATTCACTGTATTTCTGGAACACTTTTCATGACTATCTTCGCTGTCACTTTAATTTGCCTTTGTTACTTTGTGGACATTAAACTGGGTAGTTATTATTGATCTGGAATGACCTAATAATAATTTCTAATTGACTGAGTGACCTGCACGACAGACTGGATAAAAACGATGATCTCACTGGCTGTGCATTAAGTCATTTAGTGCTAACCACCTGCAGTAGCTCAGACACCATACCTAGACAGCAAAGAGTGTTTTAAAATCTCTCCATTCTTGGATTTCACCCAGTTAGCATTAGTGACCAGCCTAAGTGTCTGAGTCATTGTCAGTCTTTCTTATTTTCCTTTTTACTTCTGAGTATCCAAACCATAAAAGGACTCCTTTCATTTATTTGTTACCTGCTTCTTTATCACCTCTGCCACCTTTCTCTCCCCTTCCTAGACTACCCAACCCATTGACAGGCCTGTAGGCTGAAAGTAGTACTCTGGGAAATGTCCTTGAATTGGAGTACAGTCTATACAACGATGCCTCATTTATGGAACAAGTGCCTGGAATAAATGTTTTGGGGGACTCATGTTAGCTCCTTGAATAAGAAAGCATTTTAACAAATACCCCATGGTGACGGAATTAAAACTGACATACAGCTTCATCTCAAAAGGGATTAATTTGTTGCTATGTCAGGTCACATGCTTTTGCTTGAGGAAGATATATGGCAGAACGTGATGGAAAGTGTCTCCACAATGGCTGTCAAAACGTCGGTAAGATACATCTGTTAATTTATACTTCGAAAAATCACAGGATTTCTTCTTTCAAGGAGAAGCATACAAAATGGGGTTTATTGCAAATAGCAGCCCAGAATAGGATAGAGACCATATTACACAACCCACATCTTTCCCAATAATCTCCATTGTATTGCTCCACTTCTGACGGTTCCTTAATGGTTTGATTAATTGGATCAATATAACATCTGAGGTGCAGGTTGTGTTAAAAGGGAGGGCCATGTTTTGAATAATCCCGCTCCGTGTTGGTTAAATCAATAGTCGGCAACGTTGCTGCTTGTAACACTCATATAGTATTGTAACATGGCAGTGTTCCATCTTGGACTCGTGTAGTACTATTTTCCTTCCTTGTTCAGCGCCGGTATAAATCTTGGTAAAATATATTTTGATTTGTAACAGTCGTACTGTAACTGACATATTAAAATGTAATCAATGTTATGGACCTCTATAACCTTGCATGCGTCATCATTATTATTGTTGTGTTGTTCTTGTTATAACATACTGTATTTAGTCTATTTTTTTAGTTTTCATTTGCTATAGCAGACTTCACAGCAGTTTTGCAAGGCCATTTATACCTTTAGTATTATAGCAATGTATTTATATAAAGCTCGTTACATAACAGTTATTTTGTATTTTCTGTCTTTAAACATTCAGGTTGGTATGAAAATCTAACTGGGGTTACCTAAACTGATTACTAAATTTAAAAAAAAGTTTCATTATTTAATTTTATTGTGATTCATAGTTGTCAAAATAGTTTTCATATTATACCCTTTTTCTATTTATGCCTCTTACCTTTCTGTATTTTTGTAGTAATGTGTGTGTATATATATACTGTATAAGGATTTTCCATTCTATTATTTTGTGTTCAAGATGTCTTTCCTTTTTAATGTATTAGTCTTTTTTTGGCAATTTGTAAATTCTGTGCTCCAAATTCTCTAACTTCATGAAGGAAAATAATTGAAATAGACAAATTTAAATGCCGGTCAGGGTGGCGTAGACATTCCATTTTGGCAAGGATTTGTAGCTTCTAAATCATGTTTAATAGAAAACAAAAGCGAATTCCATTCTCAGGTGACTGTGGGACCAAAGACTCTTTGAAAAGAACAAAGAGTCTTTGCGTTGGAGTCATTTATCAGGAGAAGCCAGAAAGAACATATGTTGTGATGCTGCATTCTGATGTTGTACCAATGCAGCCTGACCTTGTTCATCTCACTCAACTGGAAATATTTAGAAGCAGTTTCCCAGTCTGAAATTAAAAGAACGCTTTTATTTGCAGTGTTTCTGTATTATGTTGCTCTTAATAAATACATTTTTTTCAACAGCACCAGTGGAAGAAATTTCCCTTAAAAGTTTAAAGCATCTTAGAAATAAATACCAGAGACTATTTTTATGTGGATATGAGAGATTTGTCCTATATTGTAATCTGAAATGGCTGGACTGTTGCTTTTGAAAGAACTCTTGAGTTGCATCAAATGCCTGGCAACAGTATTTGAGCTATTTCCTTTGAGTGAATAGACATCATTATTCATTTGCATCATCAGAATAATAATTTAAACCATGAAAACAGAACATTAAGCAGAGAATACAGTATCTGAAGACTAGAACTATACTAGTGCTGCATTTCAAACTTGTTTTGTTGAGAGGTTCTACAAATGATGTACTAATAAATATTCACAAAGGTCCTAAGAATAGCCCTTAAATTAGGATACAGAACAAGCCTTGAGCTGACAGGAAAGGCAAAGATTGTGGATGTTTTTTTAGCCTCAGGCTTACACTTAAACAAGAGCATGCTAGAAGTGTCCTCAAAGCAATTCTGCATATCTGACAAAGTAAAATGATTTTTGCAAAAAAAAATCAAACTGTACTCTTGTGGGAAAGATTCTTAGGAACCTCATTCAGAATTCAAAGACCAGATGGGCTTTGTGGCTAAACTCTCTGAAGTGAAATCTGAAGATGAAACTTCAAAAATGTTGAGGGGCCTTAGCAATTTTCACTGATAAACGGGTATTTTAATTTGGGATTCAGCACGAGTTTGTGCTCAGAGTTTAAATTGTGTGTGGTTGTTAAATATATTTGTGTTGTTGTGGATATACTAGTTTTATACATCCAGTTATTGTTATTAACATCTCTATCATGAGAGACAAAAGTCTAAACATAGTGTATAAACATTTCCAATTAAACATTGTGTATCATTGGTCTTTGTAGTTTTATGTTGCTGTTTTTTAACCTTAATAAGAACTTATTATTTCATAGGATATCCATTGCAAAACTGGGGTATTAGGTTCTTCAGGAAATTTTAGCTTCATTCAGACACTTCAAGGTCCTCCGGGAGACATTTTATTCTGTTTGTGGGGGGAAAAAATGAGCTATTGATTGCCTTTGTGCTGTCACTCTAACAGGGATTAATATACTGTAGGAAGGTCAAACTCTGGAGATGTCATCTATCCCAATTTCTAAAGCTTGTGCTCTGTATGGATACAGGCACGCCAACTCTTATAATCCTAATAAGTTTCACCTTCTCATCAAATTGCTTGGATGAATTGATGTTTCTGTGTAAGAGTTTCTTTGCTGTGGGACTCTTTTATGCAGTCAATCAAAATAAGTCACTATCGTCTAACATCCACAGGTATTGATCTGCCTTTATTGGGGGCTACAGATTTCCTGTCCTGCACAAGATAAAGCTGTATATAGGTCAGCAGACTACAACAGTACAGTGTGAGGAGTTAATCATGCAGGTAGAACTGGGTATTCCACCTGCCTTTGTAAACTTAGGATAAGTAGGTATTGAAATGTTTATTGATGATATTGTATAATATGTAATAGTTTAATTTAGGCCTGGATTCTAAATCATGCATAGTGTTACAACAAACATAGCACTACAAGTGTTTTATAGAGAATAACATTAATTCAGTGCCTTGGTAGCTAGAAATAACATGGGAAAAACAAACATCTGACATTAATCGTCTCACCACCCAGCATATTTTTTTGGGAATTTTGCTTATTTATATTTGGAAAGTTGATGTGATGGTTGTATGCATCAAGGCTGTTCAGAATAAAAAATAGCCAAGTAAAGCAGTCATGCTTCTAATACAGTTGATATTTTTCTGAGGCAAATTTGACTGTAGTTTTGCCATTGTGGGCTTTAGCATCACAGATGAATCACACTTTATTCTTACCCCTTTCTTTCTCTGCCTATGAGTTTGTTACAAGATGTCATTTCCCTTTGAGCTTCTGTGAAGGAGATGACATGAATACCTGAAACTGAGAAAGGACAACTCTATGGGTATTTTAATAAGCAATA
Source organism: Atractosteus spatula (assembly GCF_055471065.1). Lineage (NCBI taxonomy): Eukaryota > Metazoa > Chordata > Actinopteri > Semionotiformes > Lepisosteidae > Atractosteus > Atractosteus spatula. The sequence goes on from NC_142706.1 coordinate 38,048,249, forward strand.
TGATTATGCTGCTTCCTCTCACAAAAATGAATGGTCCAGTAGCCATTTTTGATAGGCCCTTGTAAAATCCTCACTGCCACAGAAATAAGGCCAAGAAGAGGCCCATGTCTTCAGCCTTTCGAAGGGATTTGGAATGAATATAGCAGCACTTGCAATTTTATGTCTATTTTTGTATTAACTGTTATAATTTTGGTAGTCACTTCTTTATAAAACCAAAGTGGGAAAGAGTTTAAAGGTTACAGTCATAAATTAAAAGCACCTTGTGTTCTGTATTTTCAAGAAGATACCGGGTCTGGCTTTCAGCCTCTTGGTTCGTGACCTTCGAGTAGACCAGAATGAAGTCTCCCAACAGGAAAGGGGAATTGGCAAGGATTTATGGGCCACATCCTGCTATTCTGACACTAATAAGCATTGTATTGCGAAGACCTATAAGCCACAATTAATTGAGCTCAGCTTTCCAGGACTCAGCAGCTTGCCAGGTTCCACTGAGTAGATCTGGCAGATAAAAGTGGATATGACTAGGTGGTAAGATCCGTCTTTGACCCCCTTTCTTTGTGTGGATTCAAGCTGGAGGGAGTTTTCTTAAAAGCAAAAACGGAGGAATTTCTGTTTTCAAATGGTAAATCATCCAGGCAAAAAGCTCATCTAATTAGTTTATTAGTGATAGGCAATTTGCCACCCCCTCCCCCCGCCCCCCAGGAAATATGCAGAAAATGAGGATGCTAGACTGTTAAACATTATGACAATTAAACATTAGAAACTTCCCAAGAATGTTGCCTCTTGGCTGTGTTCAAAGAATATCATTTAACAGTCTTTAATTATTTTACATATAAATGATAGCATAGAATCTATTTAGCTTTCTAAAGTATGGATGTAATTGGACTGTTTCCACATTTTTCCTTAATAGATGGTTCTCAGAGTCCCATCAGACCTTTTCTGTAAGTAGACTGCCAGATATGTTGCGCTTTGTCAGCGTGTAAGGTGGCATACAGAGAGTGTGAAGTGTTTTTGTTGAAGGGCTTTAATAAATGAGAAGCAAACAACATTACGGCAGGCCCTGCCAACTCTCCAGTCTTTAGATGCCACTCTCCTGCCTGTGCCCCTGGTTCCCCTGCTGCTCCGTTGTCGGGCTTCTGTGTCTGGAAGAGCCACCTGCTGCCCAGGGAGCTGCACAAAACTGCCCTTCAACCCAGTCAGCTGTGCTTGGAGGGGTGGAGTGCCAATACTACAGACAGCCGTTCAGGAGACTGCCATCCTGCACATTAAGGCCTGCTGCAATAGCTCCTGAAGTCACAGATAGTGTACATTAAAACCAGAGCCACAGAACAAAGCAAATTCAGAAGTCCGAAGTACAATATAGGGCTATATTACTGCAAAATACTGTATGAAAAACTTAATATAAAAACATGAAAATATACTTTATTTTAATTTACTTAAAAAAATACTATTTTGTGCATTCATCATTACAGAACTTTATTGCAAGTTAATACAAAATACAACTAAGCAGGTCTCTTATACTACAAGACTGGGCTTTTGTTCTGATCTTGAAAACGACTAGAAACAATAGTGAAACACAAAAGACAGATTTACCAGCACTTAACTTGCTGTTAATCATGTCAATCAAGCAGTCACACAGCACTCCTTGTTTCTTTCTTATATAAGGGCTAGGATTAAACTGAAACGTCAATTCACTCAGCCATACGTGTCAGTTGACGAGCAGGTTTAGTTTGCCAGGAGCCCCTTGTGCCTATTCAGTGGAAAAGCAACGTCATGTACTAGGTCAGGAATTTACAACTGGCTGTGCAGTATAAATTTTGATTTAATATGTGACAAACTCTTACTGAATAAGACCATTCACACTCTGTTTTCTTCATAATGAATAATGCTGTTTAAACCAACTCTTTGGCCTACCAATATAAAAATACAATTTCAAATATGTTAAATAAAAAATACAGTAATTACACTAAAAAAAATGAACTTTTGAGTTACCAGAAAAATTGATGGGCTTGCTTTTGTAAATATGTCCAGCTGTATGAGGTTATGGGAATATGAAACAAGCTAACTTGCCATGCTGTTGAAGCCAGTACCCTGGCTTCTTTCAAGAAATGGCTGATTCAGATTCTAGGATCAGTTAGCTACTAACCTACTAGCTGTCTGCATGAAGTTTGTATGTTTGTGTGGTTTTCCTCTGGTTCCTCTGGTTTCCTCCCACAGTTCAAAGATATACTAGTAGATTCATTGGCTTATTGAAAAACTTTTCCTTGTGTGTGTGAGTGTGCGTGTTTGTGTCAGTATATGCCCTGTAATGTAGTGGTGCCTCATCCAGGGTGTAGTCTACCTTGTGCTTGTTGCTTGCTGGAATAAACTCCAGCTCTGCCAAATCATGGCCTCCTAACAATCCCCATCTGTGGATTGACTTCATCACTCTGTTCTCCTTCCCACTAATAGCTGATTTGTGGTGAGCGTTCTGGTGCACTTTGGCTGCCGTCGCATCATCCAGGTGGATGCTGCACATTGGTGGTGGTGGAGGGGAGTCCCCATTACCTGTAAAGCGCTTTGAGTGGAGTGTCCAGAAAAGCGCTATATAAGGAATTATTATTATGACCCTGACGTGGATGAAGTGGTTGAACATGGATTACATTGAATATTTGGATATAAGTGACATATCAAGACATATCAAGTTCCTGCTCAAAGCCAATGATTTTGCTGATCTTGCTATCACTAGCTGGATGGGCATCACAGAGCAACCCGGCACTGCTGAAGCAGTACTGTGATATGGGCACTGACAGTCAATCTAGACAAGACCAGGAGAAAGAGGTACCTGTTCACATTGAATACCAACATGTTGGGAAACACAATTAAATACAAATACCTTGGTCTGAGAACAAATTTATCAGGCAATAAGGGCACTGGAAGAGAAGGCACACAGTTATTTCTACTTTACAAGATGGAGGCACTGTAATTTCAACCCATGGACAAAAAGTGTCTCTTTATATTTGAAAGTATAACCAACCCATTGCACCATATGAAAGTGAAATATGGGGTCCAGCTGCAGACCAGGATTATGCAGAATGGAACAAACACACCAGAAGCTCTGCATACAGAGATCTGGGAAAAAAATCTTCTAGTGCAGATAAAAAAAACAACACCAAACAATGTGTGCAGGGCTGAATTAGGTCAGTTCTTACTGCTAATCAACGTACAAAGGAGTCAGCCTTATTATTAGCTATACCTGCAGAGCAGTGCCTAGAACTGCCACAAGGCCCTGATCCTAGGGAAGAGCTCTTTCACCCTACCCTGTCCTGAAGCTCACTACCATGAGCCACCCTGACACTAACCAACCTCAGGATAGCCCTGCTAAAACACCACAGATCAAGGTCAACCAAAACACAGTACCAGCTAAATAACACTTCCCCACCCACTGGGGCGCACACATACACAACAGAAACTGGAATGTTCCCATGGCCTTAAAAGACAATACACACTGGCTAAGTATCTGACCAGAGTGAAAAACAACACGATGACACAGACTCTACTGAAGTACAGGCTCTGTGACCACAGCTTGACCATAGAAACTGGGCAGCACAAGCAAATCCAGCTCCCCAGAGGTGACAGGCTGTGCTCCCACTGCCAGCTGGGAGAAGCGGGGAAATAAAAAGAAATACTTCGGGAATTAAAGAAAGATTCTTTCATAAAATAACCAATCTAATCCCATAATTGCCACATCTACCAGGAGCATAACCTCTTCCACTCCAACTGGGGGATGGGGAGGAGACTCAATAGAGCTGGCAGCCCACCATGCAATCTCCTGTCCCAGCCAGACCAGAGAATGAGCCTCTCAGATATTAGTGTTAATAATGTTTCTCGTTTCTTAGTTATAAAAGTTTTCTAATTGTTATCAATTTGGCAACACTGCAATCTATTGGTTATGCCAGTAAAACTCTTTGAATTTAAATTTGACAGTTTCCTGTTTGCTAAAAACCTGGAACCATCATTGCCTTTTAACAGGAATCAATTTAAACCTCAGATCACAACACAATCTGTACTTGTTGAACAAACCCCAATTGTTTTGTACTAATAATGCAATGCAAAGAACAGATTTAAAAAAAAAACCCATGCACTTTAACTTCTGCAAATTAATGGTGGTAGACTGTATTTATAATTTTTAGAGAGGTGTTTTATAGACAGTTTTCTTAGAAGCATTTCTTAAAAATGTGAACCCTGTCTGTGTTCATATTTAAAGGGTTATAACTTCCCATGACATTTCTTCACACATCCTCCCACACGCTACTACCACTGGGGTAGGATATACAATGGACCACTGTCATCTGATTGCTAGACAGATATTGCCTGAGGACCTTGAATTGATTGAGTGAGGCCTTGATACTTTGTGCTGGTGAAATCTGTTTATTTCTTTAAATGTGCGTTTCAGTCAGTGTGCATTTAAACTGGAATTTGTCAGTCTGCAGCCTTGTGCCCTCTGGGGAGGATGGAAGGCACCAGAAAAATTGCCTGCGACATCTTGGCTGGGCTCTACCTCTACCTCTTTGCATACACCTGTTTAAACTGCTTGCCACAGTATTTGTTGGAAAAGAGAGCACCTGTATTTTGCTATGTATGTTTTCCCTTCTGCCTGGGTCAATAGGGGATCATCCTATAATCCTGTAAATTCTTTCGAGAAAACACAAAATACCATTTTACCATCTGGCGGTAGGTGTAATTAAAGGTTTCCACACACCAACAATGATTAGAGCAATCTTGTTTGTACTCAAGATGTAATGTTTAATCTTTAAAGTGTTCCATGCTTGTTCACTGAATTGGGAAACATTAATGTAAGTACTTAAATGCTCTAATGAGTAGCTGGTGTTTTCTGTGCATTTCATTATTCCTTACCGAATGATCACATGATATAGTGTCGCATCCATTATTTTATTTTTGTGATGAGTATTTGATGCTGGCTGAACTATTATCAAAGTATCCGTCTGTCCATAATGCATGTTATACAGGTAGAATGATGACTGTTACTTTGTGAGGTAATTTCTTGTCCATGATTGTGGGAATATTTCTTTAAAACGACAACAATAAACACGATCAGTAGTATAACTGACACTTCAAAGCACTTCAAGACAGACGGAGGAAATCAACCTGCTGATTAAAACCTCTGAAACTTGGAAAGGTTGTGATTGTATGAAAAGTAATAACTATTGGATTCTAAACCAGCCAAAAACACACCCCTTTTAGACAATTTTTCAAGGCTTGTTATTTAGTAGCCTACATACAGCACTGACAGACAGCCATTTTAGATCCTACAGTTTGCTTTAAATACTAGATATTCTCCCAGTGAACCAGTCCTTGTGTTTCATGGAGCTGAAATTGCTTTCTACTCTTTAAGGCCAAAGTGTTGTTTTTCCCAATGCACTTTAAATGCAATGCAGTTTTAAAAAATCACTTTTATTTGAAATAATTTGTCAAGACCATCCATCCATACAGTTTCTCATGGCTTAATTCAGTTTAGGGTTGCTGGAGGGACAGAACTTACCCAGACAAGCAATGGGTACAAGGTCGGATACACCCTGGATGGGATGCCAATCCATTGCAGGACACACACACTCAAACCTAGAACCAGTTTTCCCCGAAGCCAATTAACCTACCAGTATGTTTTTAGACTTAAGAGAGGAAACCAGAGCACCCAGCAAAATCCCAAATGAAAGTGCACGCAGATGGCACCACAGATCTAGAACTGACCCCAGGGCCCCTGTACTGTGAACCAGAAATGGTAACCACTAAGGCACTGTGCCACCCACTTGTCAAGATCATAAAAAAAACATAATTTACTGAGGAACAAGTAAAGGTTTATTCCAAGCTGAAAAGAGGTCACACCCGAAGAAGGCTCCACAGCCGAAATGTTGTTTCCTTTCTTCTCTTTTCATCATGGAATAAACCTTTACTTGTTTGTTTGCAGCCCACGCATGCTGACGCAGCTACCTACTTGAACTACTTCAACCTACTTCTGCTGTGACCCACTATGCCTTCCTCTAAGTCTTTTTCTAGATCTCTTCGTCATTCCTTCTCCTCTTCCTCCCTGGGCTACCTGCCCCCTTTTCTCACTAAACCAGCATTCCGTCTCTTCACGGCGATCTGTTCCAAGACCAGACTTTCTAACCACAGCCGAAATGTTTCACTTCCTCTTTTCAGCATGAAATAAACCTTTACTTGTTCCTTTGCAGCCTATGCATGCTGACGCAGCTACCAACTTGAATAATTTACTGAGGCTGAGTTTACCAGAGCAAACCCGACAGATCAATACTAGCTCATAGGTGGTATATTGTGATGTGTAAATTGGCACTAAAGGCATATGCATAGCTCAGAACAAGCCATCACAAGACAGCCTAAAAAATATCAGAAAACTTAACATACAGTATGCAGCGACACAGAGAACTTGACATTGGCGTGTATACCAAAAACCTATACTGCTACAGTATCTACCAATCAGGCCTTTTAAAAAATGATTTTAGTAATAATAGTCTGTGGTTGATAGACAAGAGAGGAGGTACAGTACCTAACGTCCAAGGTTTTGATTTGCATAAATTACTGATGTTCAGCTGAGCTAGTACTCCTTTATTTTCAATGAAATTCTGATTGAGGAGAAAACTCAGCTCTTTAAAATATCTAAACAAGAGACCACAGATAACAGCAGTGATTTTGTTTCTCCAATTGGGTGAATGTTTCTTCAACTATAGCAACTGTCATGTGATTTTAAAGTAAAAAGATAAGATTGCACCAGGCTACTTGAAAAGCCATCTCAAATGCCTTAATATTGTGCTTTGTAATGGACATGGATTATAAAATAAATCAACTGTCACTGAGATGACCCAGTCATGGCATATTCTTATAATGTATGTGACATTGTCTTAGGTGTGAAGAAGTGTGCATTGAAATTTACTGTTAGAGTGGACCTTGTACAGATTTCTGTCCTCTGGGATACAAGTGTCACATTGACTGTTTCATCAGTGTGAGAGGGGAAAAATAATAGCTTTCAAACAGTTTAAGTGACCCTGAACATGACTCTGGTCTTATCACAGCTATCTTTCATGTTAGCTTAGGGTCTCTTCCATCACCATTATTGTTGTAGGTAAAATACCTCATGTACCATGGTACCAGATCAATGCACAAAACAGATTATAACTGTGTTAGGTGGATTTCATTTAGCTAACGTTATTTTGGTCTATGGCATATTAACTGTGATACTGAAACTTACAGAAATTATTTTAATATATTACCCAGAAATGTATCCTATAAATTAGAATAGTGTGCTACAGTATTTCAATGACTTTTAATAGCATATTATATAACTTTTCGGCAAACAGTGACAGATGTACTGTATTATTAAAAGTATTTCATTCTGAAAGTCAACAGCCTCTTCTCAAGACCTAGGGATTAAAAAGTAAAGGACTAGCTAGTGGCATGGTGAATCCCAGCACAAATCAAAGAATATTTTTGCTGGGGGTACTGAGGAAAAAAAATCTATATTTAACACTAGAAACAGTGAAACAGTGGTAATGAAAACAGTATTTATTACCAAATAATAAAAAATGGCTTAAAGTAAAAAAAAAAAGCCCCGTAAATGATACTTTTAATAACGTCTAATATACAGTACAGAAATTGGTATTTTCTTGTCCAAGCACCTTTTCACTTTTTGAAATCAGCTGCCAGTGTAGATTTTGAGATCCTGCTGTTCTTACTACTAGACATTGCTTGTTCCCATTTAAGTTCTTTACAAATCTTCTAGTCTTCCATCAACTGCTTGAGATGAAGCCATGCTCGCGTGAATAAACCCCTTAACCTTTAAGTCTCAAGGAGTTATCTGCACCACAGAATGACTATGTCCTTATAATACGTACGCTGTAGAGATTGCTGAAACATGATCCCAAATTCAATTCTGAGTGCTGAAAGATTCATTTATATATTATCTAAAAAAATGTTTATACAACCTATAAAAAACAAGCACTACACCTGCTTTAAAGATCATTTCACTTAGTTTCCACAAATTTTGGAGTAGTTAGGTAGTTAAGCTTTAACATTGACACAAATGTGTTAAAAAACACAAATAACAAGAAAAGGCAGAAACATTGAAATCTTAAATCAGAAATAGACAATCATAATTTTGTTACTGCTACAAAATCATTAAATTGTTGAAATATTTTTAAACTGCATGTTTCAATAGTAAATAAAATTAGGTGTCTTCTCTCAACTACATTTCTGCTATCCAAAAATATGTAAGTTGTACTGATGATTTGAATGTTTTGAGGTGATTTCTTGATTACACGGAAACAAGTTTGTGTTATCTATTTTCTGATTTTATCTGTAGTCCTACAGAGAGAGAGAACTGTATAGAACATGGTTATTTCAGCACAATGTTTTGTTTTCTGATGTATAAAAAATTTAAACTTGTTTTTAAAGCTGTTTTTTTAATGTTCACTTGTGAATAATGTTTATAATTATTCACAAGTAAATAATAATGTTTATAATTATTCACAAAAGTGTGACATAGTTGTATTTAATGGAGTAAGATTTGTTTTCAAAATAATTGGTTAATACTACTATTAAAATTCTGTTTGTCTCTCTACTGTCAAACTGTCATAATCATACAAGATCATATTCCTTGTTTGCCAAATGACAAGAACAGTGATGTGCAGTAGTGTGAAGAGGTCATATATTTCTCCTCTATTTATGTATTGATATGCTTAATATTTTTTACAGGAGATAGTTACCTAATTTTACAAAGTTATCTTATATTTAGGTTGTAAAAAGCCTCATTTTTATTTTTATCTTCTGCTCTAACAGAACAGTGTCAGGCTAAAATACCGACTTAAGGCTGCATGCAGTTTGTGAAGACAACCTTCACCAACAGCATTTGGTGGTGTTCTTTTTCTTTAATAATTTTAAATAAAAGTGTAGCGTGTAAATGTCATACAAAATAGTAAAAAGTAAAATTAAAGAGCAATTTGTTATGGTTGATGGGTTTTCCAGAGTTTGCAGTTACTGTAGTTTAATTTCATGTGTCAGTAGTACAGAAGCAGTGTGGTACTCTAAGCAGTGTGCATATTTCTGTACATATCTGTCATTATATTTGGCCTTCATTGCTCTTGGGTAGTTTTACACGTGGACCTCAGTCCCTTCTAATGCAGAAGACAAGTGGGAGCTATTATGTAATGTGTCTAATAAATGCACCATGCTGCACAGAGGAGCTGTTAACCATTGAAGTACAGAGCATCATCTTCAAGCAGGATCAGTATGAGGACTAGTAAAGGCCCTCTGGTTTGCCTGTAGCAGCTCGTTAGACAGAGGAGATGCTGGGTTACTTTAAAAATGCCGCTATTGATCCAGCTGCGGTTACGAATTTGCAATTGTTCCTTAAACACTCCCTTTGGAAAAAAAAAGGAAATCAATAAAAAAGTCTTTATTGTAGTGCATATGTCGTTATAGGGCTTAATCATGATGGATTTGGCTTATTAAGGATTCTTATTCCAGGGCTTGCTCTTGCGTGCCTTGTTCACTGCTTTGCCGTTTGTTTATCCTTAGACTGAAAACAATGTCAAGGCACCCCTTCATCTCCTGGCAGCTGTAAAAACCCACTCACACAGAATCCGAATTTATATTTTTATGAGTGGGATGCAAATTTACTGTATCCAAGTGACAGGGTGATGCATGTGCTGAGGTATGAGCTATGAGTAAAGTATTGCAAAACGTCTTCCTTGGCTTCAATTTTTATGCCTGGGTTTTCATAACATCATATGGGGTAATCAAGTCACAAAGTCTGACAGGCACTCTATGTCATGATCATGTAACATATTAATGCCTCTGTGGATGGATTCTTGGTTTGCTCGGCTGTATGAAGATGATTACAGAGGCGCCCGACCCCAATCCATGTACTGTATGTTAATACGAGTTGTCACACGAGAACATTCTGTGCGTACTCTATCTGTAACATTATGAGTTACATTGCAGCATCTCAGAAATGTTTGAAGTAGTTTGCTACACTTTATTGAGACTTTCCAGGTAGCATACCCAATTAATATCATCAGTAGATAAAAGTAGCATTATTGTGAATGAGCAGAGACCTTTTTGTTATAAGCGTATGATTATTTGACATTTCTTCTTCAATAATGATCTAGTAGTGTGTCTCACTGTCTAAACTGAGAGTATTTTTTACACTTGCAATTTGGAGCATTCATTACATGTCATGCTTGAATGCTTTCCTTTGTCCCCATCTGTTATATTTTTGGTGGCAATACAGTGCAATATGTGAATCACAGAAATTAAACCACATGACATTTGTCAAGCACAGTTTCTTTGTGTCTGTATATTATAATTATGAAAAAGAACAAATTATTTATAAATAATGGAAGACTTCTATATAACAAAAGGCATTATAATTGCAACCAATAAGTACAGGCACCAACTGTTGCATTTTAATGCCACTCTGTATATAAAGAGAAGGATGATTTTTGTTTTAAATATTGTATTTTTGTAATCATTTAAACCTGTACATCACGCTAATTTTTCATTTTGCATACTGCAGATGAGCATTATCTTAAATTGAAGGGAAAGGTGTATTTATACTGACAGTGCACATTGAGTATACACAGTATACATATTGTATACCGTACTTGGAAACATCAAATAGTTCTACTGTATTTTAAACGTTTTATGGTAATGAAATGCCAAGAAAATGAAAGGTCTGTTCTGCACAAAACAAGCGTTTGCATCCTAAGATGAGCTAAAAAAAAAAAGTTTACACTGCTGCAGATCATTATAAACACGAATATATGTGTTATTGACAGTATTCATTCACTAATTGCTTTGAATTTTCTAATTTTCTAATCCATTTTCTAAGTGCTTTATTCAATACAGGGTTGCGGGGGAGCCTGTAGCCTTGAAATAATTTTGCAAATCAAATTGAACAATTTTGCTTGCTGGAGAAAAATGAAAGCAAACTGAAAAGGCAAGATTTCTTGTAATCTGAAACTGCAGTGAAACTGCTTTCTCTATCATCATTTCACTTTTTTATTTGAAAATGTCTTGTTTTATAAAATATATAAACTGACATCCATAGAGCCATTGTTGGCTCAGACCCTCAACTCTCTTTAGAGAATCCTAAAAACTTGAAACATACTTGAACCGAGAGGTAACTCATGTGACCTTTAAGTGACCTCTATTATTTTGTTGACTTTGTCACAATGAGACAATGTCAATGCCCTTGGAACAAAATTCATATTTCCCCTATTGAATAATTACTTTCTTATTGTCTAAACATGCAGTTTACAAAGCACTGAAATCCTAAGGCAATGTCCTGATTTATGCATTGGAATCGATGGAAGGATAAAATATTGCATACTGTATGATGACAGTCATTCTACAGTATATACTGTACATTTATACGTTGGCCATGGGGAAAATTAAAACTGTTCCAAAAATGTATCGATGAACGGCTTGTAGTGTGAGAGAAGCTGTTGTAGACAAGGATTGAAAGCAGGCTGTCTGAGAGGAAAGTAGCATTCTCTGTTATACTGGAAATCTTTTATCCAGAAAGCTATTACAACTGTGGGCGTATGCACTCTGCCCTGCAGGACTGGTGATTTGCTCAGGGTGCAGTCCAGCCTTGTGCCATGTGCTAAGGATTGTCATCATCCTTTTCACCAAAGCACTTACTGCAACAAGACATTAGGCCTTACTGGGTTAATGAATGGATGTCAAGACTGAGACTGGACCAGAGATATGAAGTTTGCATGAACACTTGTAATTGAAACCTTAGATCTTTACTGTTCATACAGTATCAAAATAGCCTTGGGGTCTGTCAAATCCATCTCTTTTCTTGCCACTTCAGCCAATTCAGAGTCGCAAGGCAGCCAGAAGCAACAGGCACAAGGCAAAGTACACCCGAGATAGAATGTCTGTCCATTGCAGGGGAGACAGACACAAACACAGACATACCCACAGTCACACCAGAGTCAATTTTCCCTAAAATCCCCAATAAACCTACCAGTATGTCTTTCGGAGTGTGGAAGGAAACCAGAGCACCCTGAGGAAACCCATGCAAACACAGAGAAAACATGCAAACTCCACGCAGGTCTGGATTTTAATCTGGGGTCCCAGTACTGTGAAGCAGTGCTGGGACCCTGGGTACAGACCTGGGGTGCTCTCTGCGTTGACCTTGTTTGAGCAGAATGTACAAACACATTCACACCAGAGCCAATTTTCCAGAAACCACTTCATGTACCAGGTTGTCTTTGGACTGTGGGAGAAAAACAGAGCACCTGGTAGAAACCCAAGTGAACATGGAGAGAACATACAAACTCCACACAGATGCCCCCAGGAATTGAACCCCGGGCTCCAGCACTGTGAGGCATCAAAGCTAACCATTGTGCCACTGTGCAGCCCTTGTAAAACTACCATACTTCCTAATAATAATAATAATAATAATAATAAACTTTATTTTATATAGCGCCTTTAAAGGTGGATTCTCAAAGCGCTTTACAGGATGACAATAACAATAAATAAGAAGAATACAACAATAAATAAGGAGAATACACAAGATAAGACACAATTACAATATATAGAGGAGACCGTGGATGGTGGTACTAAGAAGAGCAGAGGGGTGAAGAATGGAACCAGTTAAGTAAAGAGCAATCCTAAAATTCATGGAAATCACTGCATATGAACAAATTTGTGGTGGAAAAGTAACAGTAGCTTAAAAGGAAATTATTTATTAAACACATAAGACACAAAACTAATATTTACATTTGGAGTGAGGTGTTAGAGCCCAACTCATTACAATCTTCTGGAGCAGATCCCTATCATTAACCACCCTAGTGCACTCAGAAGTGGACATGAATTTTTAAAGAGTGGAAATGTATGACTTTTCCTCACATAACCTATCCCCCGCAGGTGAGCCTGCTCTCTAAAGTGATGCTAAAAAGGAGACGGTTTTAGTAGCAAACAAAAATGTATGTATATTTAGCCTTTTTAGCGCCCCATACCTCACAGGTTTCAGTTAATCAAATCAAGTGATGAAGATGGGTTCTTAAAGCTGTAACACGCTCTCTCTAATCTCTCTCTTCGTCTTTCCCGCTAAATGCTTCTCTGTCCCTTTCCCTTGAATCTCCCTTTCTCAAGTCTACCAATTGATCTAATCTTTTGGAAGCCCCTCAGCCACAAAATTGGGAAGTTTCAGCCTTAAATTGTACAGTATGTTCTCAAAGGCATCTATCTGGTCTCCACTCAGGCATGGTGTGTGCTTAACTAATTACAACAGCCTTCTGCTGTGAAAAACGCACCAGCAACCTCTACTGTTTATCTAGTGATTTCACGTCTAATCATTAATCAATAGGAGCATTTTTAAGAACAGTTACAAAAGAGAGGAGTCCTTTGCTCCCCTCCAGCCAGATTGGTAGTTAGTAGATAGTTGATCCTACTGTATGATCTTATCCAGCAGTTTCTTGAATGAAATCAGGGTGTTGGCTTCAATATGACTGGGTAGCTTCTTCCATTATCCCACAACCCTTTTCGTAAAGAAGTGCCTCCTGTTTTCAATTTTAAAAGCACTTATATAGACTTTCCACTTATGTTCTCTGGTTTGGGTTTCACTGTAGTAGTACATTGGGTAGTCTTTGTCAATGATTTTGAATATTTGAATCAGGATCCCTGTAATTTTCTTTGTCTTAGAACCCTCCAAAATACAACAATGCATACTCACATTCAGAGACAGTAGCATCTGGGCAATGAAAAGAAGAGCCACTAAGAAAGCTATTTGATAAGTAGTTGTTGGAAAGTATAAATTACATTCAGCGTATAATTCTAAAGCAATGGTCCCCATATCTGTTTCACAAACTATGAAATAATTGTTTTTTTTATTTGATGTTATATAATAATTTACCAATATGTTATAGGACTGCAATGTGTTATAAAAATGCCAGAAATCTCTAATTATCTTTCCAAAAATAAGATGTATATGTCATGATCTTTTAAGCCTGAACTTGTCAGATCTGAGAAATTTAGCAAGGCTGGTCAGTACCAGAATAAAAACTGGGACAATATTTTCTCTGCACATAAATTCCTAAATCAATGTCCAAACATGGCGATCAGGATCACTGTGATGTTGGGGTGCTGTACTTTAGATCTGATGGTAAATCAAGGTTATGTCTCCTACTGTTTGGAAAGTATGAGTGTTAACCTCGGTGTCCTCGGTAAATTCCTCTTTGAGCTTGCAAAATATGACCAACATGAAGTTCCCTCTTCAATTCTATTGGTAAAGCAGATCCTGATCTGATCTGTTGTGAAGTAGGGGCTGCTGGTACAGTATATAATGGCTGCCATGCATCAGCCAGGTGAGTGCACCACTTCAATGGTGGATGAAGTGGGTCCTTTTTCATATGTAAATTATTTGAAAAAATGTGCTGCATAATTGTGATTACTTTATGTACATAGAAAGGGATAAACAGTGAGAAAAAGAGACCAACCATAATCAGTCCTTCTAGACTAGATGATTAAAGCTTGTGGCAGAAAAATTAAATAAATGTATATATTTTTAAATGTTTCACGCCTTCACTGACTTAAGTTTTGTGTATAATGTCCTAATGTAAGACAGGCAAGAGCCTTCCTAGTCTTTTTTGCATGCAATAATAAAGTTGAATAATTTATGTTCAAATTAGTGTAAAGCTCAACAAACACACCCTCTGGCATCTGCATAATCTGTAATTGTTCAGCAAACAAAATAAGAATTCTGGGCCACACTGTGGTAGAAGAAAAAAGAAAAGCCTTTGTCTTGGGTTTGAAAAGTCAAAGCTTTGTTTGTGTTCTGTAATTGATGTTTAACTCCAGCCTTTGCTGGTCTTGCAAAGTCAGTGGAGTGAATTTTAGAGTGCAGACAGAAGCCACTAAGCTACGTTTACTGGTTTCACAAGTTGGAATCCAGTCTGAATTTGTCAATGAAGGATGAGCAGTCATTCAGAATACAAAAGATGAGAGATGGCTTTTTTTTTTAGGTACTTTAGGCTGTTTTCTGCAAAGCTGTCTCGAGGTTTAGGAACACAAATTGTGATTCAGATGTGAGAAAATGCTTCTTTGTATGATTTGAATTTTATGTAAAAATATTCTAAATGGGAATGCAGTGCCTTGCAGAAGTATTCAGTTGCTTAGACTGTTTTCACATTTTGTTGCTTTAAAACATCAGTCATGATACTTTTAAGTAACAATATTTGTTATATACACATCCTGATCCACACATTCAAAGCAAAAAAAAGTAAATTATACGAAAGAAAAATACAATACCTTACAAATGTATACAGTACAAAAGTCATGATTTTACTGTATAGGTATTGAAAACGTCTGTTGAGGAAAACCAAAAATATTTTAAGTGCAATAAATTACCTTTAACAAGCCCCACAATTAGTTGCCTCTGTTTGTGTGCAATAGTAGTGGTTCACATGATTTTAGAATAAATACACCTGTCTCTGTGAGGTCCCTAAATCAGGTGGTGAATTTCAAGCAAAGGTTGAATCACGAAGACCGAGGAGCTTTCAAAACAACTCGGGCATAGTTGTATAAAGATTTTTCAATAACCCTTAATATCTCCTTGTGCATCCTTAAATTGATTATTTATAAGTGGAAGGCAACCATAATCTATGCTGATGCTGATACCCTGATGCTATCTACAGTAGATCAAACAGTTCATCCAAACTGAGAAGGCAGGAAAGGAAATACTGATTAGCAATGCCACTGTAAGGCCAAAGGTGACTTTGAAAGAGGTCCAGAGTTCAGTGACTAAAACGGGAGAACATTTCCATGGGTCAACAATATCACTCCACAAAGGGGGCTTGGAATGAAAACCCCCCAACTCAAATCCCTCATGGCGTGTGCAACAGAGCAATTTACACTGCAAACATGTGGCAAAAGGTTTTGTGGTCAGACAAGACAGAATTGAATTTTCTGGTCTAAATGCAAAGCATGACATCTGACGCAAACCCTTCACAGTACATCTCTCACAGACACCTTCTATGTTGACCAGCATGGTGGTTGCAGAATTATATTATATTTCTGCTTCTCAGCAACATTAACTACAAAGCTTGCCTAGACTAATGGGAACATAGAAATTTAGTTTGCCAGACCTTTACTCCATCTGGTTCTCATTTTTCCCATTTATATTTATATTTTAAAGTTTCAGTTTGTTTTTGTTATCGGCACGCAACGCCCTGCTCTTGTCCTCATTAAATGTCATCTGCCATATTTTTGCCTAGTCCCGAATTTGCCCAAACCTTTTTGAATTTCTTTTGCAATTTCTATAATGTTTGCTAATCTTCCATTTTGGTATGAACTGTAAACTTGACTCATTTTTCTGACCATTCCAGAATCGAGATCATTGATATAAATTGTAAAGAGCAGTGATCCAAATACAGATCATTGGAAAGCTCCAATAATTTGCGTCACCATTTTCTGTACATACAGTACCAGTTCAAAATCAAAACGCAGCAACCTGCGTGTCTTCCATTTGCAATTTTAGAATTAATCTTTCGTAAAAAAAGTTTATTAAAAGCCTTCTGAAAATCTAGATATACCATATCATATGTTGTTTGTACCCATTACTGCCACTCTTAGAAGAACTCTAAGAAGTTAGTTAAAACTTTTCTAAACTCATGTTAGCTATTGCCTGGAATCCTGTTGCCATATTGATGATCCTCTACTAATTCACATTTCCTTAATCGCACATGTATTGGGACACATATTGGTATATGCTGTAATTACTTAGTTTTGCTCTGACACCTTTTTTACGGATGAGTGCTACTTGAGAAATTTTCCTGTCAGTGGGTATTATTCCTTTCTTGAGAGATTGCAAGAAGACTTTTGTTAACAGCTAATGAAAAAAAAATCTGTTTTCTTAAGTGCAATTGGTGGAATACTACTGAGCCCCGGAGATTTATCTTAAGTGCTTTTACTACTTGTAACAAATTTGCCTCTTTTATACAAAAACATTAAGTATAGATTTTTTTTCTCTTTTCTCAGCTTAAGGTGTGCTGAAAGCATCTTCAAAAGATTCTCACGGTCACTGACAGTCAATGCAGTGAGCTTCTTTAGAATCAACAGTAAAATACTGTGCAAACCAAAGGACACAAAAATAAATTAGAAAAAAGAACATTTAAAACCCAGCCATAAAGGGTGAAACTGATGCATTGGATTCTTTCAAGAAGTGGTTGCATCAGACGCTCAGATAGATTAGCTTCCAAAAATGGGCTATATGGACAAAATGGCTTCATATCATTGGTAAACATGTTCTTATGTTTCTTATGTGAAAATAAAAGTATAGTCCCACTACTCACTTAATGCAATGAATATTTTTAGAAAAATGATATTAATTTGTAATTTTGTAATCTAGTAATTAGATTTTTAAAATAATTACACCTTTTACCAACATGCAATAGCTGTTTATTGTGTTAAGTGGCATAATAAACAGTAGTCATTACCAGCTCCTGCTATTTAAATGGCACCTTTTTTTCTTTGACATGTTAATATTACTGCGTGGTCAAATCTCTGTCGGTGCTATGAGAGCTGGAGAACTGGGGCTCAGGAAGGGAGATACGTGCTTACTTACGCCTTACTGGCTGTTTTGGCTTTTGTGAGTTTGGGTAGGTATGCAACGGCAGAGATTCTTTCACGATGATACTTTCCGCAGTGTCTATAGTGCGGTATGTCTGCATAGCGACTGTCATACTTTAGAGTGCCTGAGGTATTTTCTTTTCATAACAAAAAGTAAAACGTAATATATTTGGAGGACTTGACCTTTGGTTGAACCTGCTCTGTGTTCTTCAACTGGCGTTGCTTCAGCTTGGCCATTGTAAAAGGCAGACATTGCACTAATTTAATTTAACACACTACACTACCTCTGGTACAGGCTACCAAAGAAATTGTTATGAGAAGAGAATTAATGCTTGAGGGCTCAGTATTTTTTTTTATTTATTTCTTATCTCCTGTGCAGAAATTGTATAAGCTAGGAAGGACCCTGAGGTGTGTGAGTGGCTGGCATAACAGTGGATTAAAAACAGCTTTGCCACGTTGAATAAAAATGCTTTTCTAGCTTTCGCTGATGAAGTTTTAACTGTGAAACACTTCACCGTCTGTAGTGTTTTAGATTTCATCTTTCAGCTAATATGTAACTGCAGTTGCTCAGGCTTAAAATCTTCAAAACCCTTAATATGCAATGATAACGGGTCATTAAGGGCTGAACAACTTAGTCTTACAGCATGTCTTATCATTGGTCCTGAAACATTACTCAAATAATATTTTCTTACATTTGTCCCTTAATTCTATGCACCCCATTCCTTGCCCTTTTTATACCAGAAGTCTATGCACTCTGTCACAAACCCTGCAGCCATGGCATTGGAGAAATGCAAGATTATGCCTATTTAAAATCTCTGACAAAATATTATTTTAGTTTATTGGTTTTATTTCTATTTGGATATTGTTATGTCCAAATATTCAAAATATTTAAACATCTCTCTTCTTCCAAATAATCCACCTGAAATGAATGAAATTTACATTGTAAGTATTGTTTTTTTGCAATGGACCCTTAAGTGTTGTTTATTGAGTTATATTGTGATTTTGAAAACGATGGTTCAGATAAAACCACATTCCTGAAATGGAATTTAAAATACAATTTTGTTTATTCCATAATGCCTTTCATCATAGAAACAGAAAAATTAGCCGACAAAAAGAGTCTGCTTTGAAATTCTGAGGACTAAAAATTGAGATACTGTACATAACCATGCATTATGGTGTGGTTTTAACAATATCCCTGAAAACACTTTTCCTCACACATTAGCTGAAGCATTTGGAAAATGTTTTGAAAATGTTTTTTTTTTTAGTGCAACCTCATGGATCACTGCTCTTTGATTCAAATTGTAATTTCACAAAATATAGAAGTCACTGCCGTTGCAAATAAAAGGATCCTTGGAAATCCTTGCATTGATCTATCCTCCTGAATTTTCTAAATCCGTTCCCACAATGATTGACGACCTGGTTTATGAACAGCGGTGGTTCTAAAATGAGACTCCTCTCCCCCCGTTTAAACAAAATGCACTGTAAAAAACAATCTTTGCACAGATTGTGTAGTCCCTGGAAGGTGAGAAAGGCACAAAACAAAAAAATCTGCAACATAAAGAGAAATACTGTGAAGGCAACCCACCCCCAGTGAAAAGCAGAAATCTTTTGCCCTGCTGAGCAATTTCTTGAGACCACACTACCCAAAACAATGACGTCCTTATTTTCACAGCAACTCTAAGTTTTACAAAAACAAATGGTGCATTTTCATTTTCTTGAGTGCCTTAACAGAAGAAAGACTCATCATTTGAAGCATGTGTGTCAAACCCACCAAGAAAAGAATGTCTTCTCCCATTTATTTCTTGGGGACTTTATAATTTTATGTAGTGCATAACACAGATAAAGCAGTGCAAAGAATTTTGTGATGTCATTAGAATAATCGTGAGCACCTCCAGTTACCAGTTAAACATTATATTTTATATCCATAAACAAGTTACTAAAATATTGTTGGAAAGAATTTCAAACATTTTGACAAGCTCTTTGGGGTCTAATTTATTTTCTTAAACCATTATTAAAATCAATGTGTAATGCCCTGAAGGGCTGCGTTTAAAAAAAAAACAGTGGAAAAACTCTGATGCCTCAGGTAATTCGTGACAAAGGGTATTTTAGTGTAGGTGTGTGTATGGGGAAGGAGGATATCTTGGCATTTTGCTTAGTGTATCACGATAAAATAATGCAATGAAATTTTGGCATCTTGAGAATCACCGCAAGCACCCCCCAGTTACCAATGAAACACATTTAATTTTCAGGAACTGCTTGGTCTGACATTGTTGAATTGAATTTGAAAATTCAGGAGGGTGTGTCAGTGCAAGGATTTTCAAGGACTTTGTATTTGCAGTAACAATGTCTTTGATGTTATTTTATTATGAAATTCTTTAAATTGATACACATTCTTCCAAAAGGTTGCGTTTAAAATAAAAACATGCAAAATTCAGATACTAATTTAGAATGTTTCAAATAAGTTGCGAGAAGGAGAAGAGGAGGATATGCCATCAAGTTCCTGGTCAGGAAAAAATGGAAAACCACCCTGAAACTATCAACGAATGATAGCTGTTTTTTTTAGCAAAATAGTTTAGTCATGGATGAATGCTCCCAAAATCAAATTAACCTGCTGCTGCCATTACAGGTGAGTCGATAACCAGGAACCACAAATGAAATAAGTAAGTGGCTGTTTTTGGTCACATTTCAAATGTTATTCATGAGCATCTGAGGGTGTCCATAATTTCAGAAACTTCTTTTCTTAATACCTCAGTGTTACAAAACTGGCCCCAATGGGAAAAATCAATTTATCAGCCTCTGCAGACCCTGCGTGAAGATTCAGACAAGTTGCAGGCCTGCTTTTTAGCAAGTTAAGGAGACAAAGTCAGTAGAGTTATCGAGGAAGAATTAGATCACATACAGTAGATCACAGCAACTGTTTTCTGTTAAGTGAGTTTTGATGACTGTGTATATTACAGTACTTTGCAAAATTATTCACCCTATTCCAGTGAAATCCCATTTTGTTGAATTGCAAAAGATTTCTATAACAGTACCTTGTTCATACTACATACTGTAAATATTGGAAGTGGAATGAAATTCGCTAGGTTTATAGGTTTCTTTTACAGCAAACCATGTCATATTTGGTGACTTCTGTAGTGATACCACTGCTTCTTTCCTCACTTCTTCAGATGAAGGAGTTAACACATGTTCTTGTATCACAGTGAAAACTATCCTGTTTTGCATATACAGTACTACCATGCTTTGAATTGGGTAGTTAATTAAATTGCACTGTCCCTAGAGACCTGGCACTCCTTTTTCATGACTTTTTAAATGCAGGGCTAATTAATGCTGCAGTGTTATTTACCTTTATTTAATTAACTTTATCCTGATGGTTATGGGATCATTGTTATTACTTTCCTAGCCTGGTTTTTCAAATGTCAGAGCCTTGTGCTCATTATATCCCACTAGTGTTGAGATTCAAAGGGGTATAAATGGTAGAACCATATTTTACTAAAATTCATTTCCATACACATTCATAATCTCTTGGAATAAGACTCTCATTCAGCATTTTTAAAAGCATGATGTCTTGTCACAGGGTTGCTAATGATTTGAGCAGTGCTTGCAAAATATTATTTGCTTTTATATTATGCAGCTTTTATTGATGGTATCCTTTTAAGCAAAGCTTCTCATTTGGTCCTTTATATTAATTATACGCCTGTTCATACTCTCCAGAGTGTTTAAGGAATGTTCTTGCCTATGTGAACGAGACACATTTCTGAATTACATTGAGTGTTGCTACAATTCCACTGAGTGTAAACTACAGTACACTTATTGACATGTTTATATAACCATTTCCCTATAATTTGTCGTCCTTTATATACCTTTTGTTTGTAATGTAGTCTGCTGAAAACGTATTTGATTTACACCAATATGATTTGCGGTCGTGACAGAATCAGAACATGGTGACTTTTTCATAACGTTGAGACTAAATGCTAGGTTTGGGAGTAAAAGGTTGCTTTCTAGCTTACTATGAACTATTTTTCTCTATTATTAAAGATATAAATATTATGTATTCTCACATGTAGGAATGCATATGGGAATCAGGGACTTTAAAATCACTGTATATGCATTTGAAACAGCATCAGGCAGCACGGTGGTGCAGTGGATAGCATTGCTGCCTCACTCTGCGGCCCTGGACTCAGTTCCTGAGGTGCTGCCTGTGAGGAGTTTTTTTGTTCTCCTTGTGTTTGCAAAGCTTTCCTGCGGATGCTCTAGTTTCCTGCCACACTCCAAAAACATACTGATAGATAATTGGCTTCAGACACAATTAGCCCTGGTGAGAATGTTTGTGTCTGTGCTTGCCCTGCGATGGACTGGTGTCCCATCCTGGGTGTGTCCTGCCTTTTGCCCTTTACCTGTTGGGATGGGTTATGGCTCCCCTATAACCCTGTATTGGAAAAGCTGTAAGACAATGGATGGATGAAGAATTATCCCACAGAAAAGATCCCAGAAAGTCCCAGAAAGAAACTGACAAATTCTTTCTATAGAATGTGAAAGAGCTTAACAACATCATTAAAATCAGGGCTTTGACTTGGTCAGTTCAAATGTTTCTACTGCTTCTTCCTGTAGAAATACTTGATTAAGCATGCAGTATGTTTTGGGTCATTGTCTTTCTTCAGGGTGAATTCCCACCCAATAAGTTTGGAGGCATTTTTTTGGACCTGGGCAGAGAAGATGTGTCTGTACACTTAATTAATTCTGCTGCTAACATCATCAGTTGCGACATCAATAAAGGCCAATAAGCAATGTTTTAAAGGCAACCTTGCATGATCAAGCCATGACGCTACCTTCACTACACTTTACAGATGCAATCATCTTTTTCTCCACGTTTTTGCCTTTCTGTCACTTTGATGAAGATGGATCTTTGTCTTTTCTGTTCATCAAACATTGTTCTTGAACTGTTGTGGCACATCTTTGTACTTCTTTGCAAAATCTGGCCTTTCAGCTTTTAGTGATGAGAAGTTTGCATCTGCAAGGGCCCTTTGTAATTCTCTTGTCGAATTCTTCTGCACACAGTGAATTGAGGTTCTTTCACTCCTGTAGTCTGAAGATTGTCTGCAATCTCTTTTAGCTGTTATTTTAGGATTTTCTTTACATCAGCTGCTGTTGTTTTCCTCGGGTAACCTGCTCTTTTTTGCTTGCTTACTCCTACAGTAGTTGTCTTTTTTAAGATCGTATTTAACAACATTACATATTGTTGATGTTGTGATTCCCAATCTCTCTGCAATGGTTCTAACTGCAATTTTCTTTGTTTTCATCTTCACAATTGCTTGTTTTCCCATTATAGACAACTCTCTAGTGTTCATCTTAGTTTATGCATTTTAACTCAAGAGCCAGATCCCAAAAGTAAATGATAAGGGCTGCAGTCAAAGCTATGCATTCACAGCTCATTAATGTTTGCACAATACAACATGGATCCCCTGATCAATTTGAAACACCTGTCAGCCATTTGTCCTGGTACTTATTCTCACCTGAAATGGGAGGGGATTGAACAAAACAAATGACAATGTTCTAACATGGCTAAACATGCATGCAAAATAATACCGAGCAACAACAAATGAAATTCTATGCTTTTGCCTTGTCTTAATCATTTGATCTGAAATACTAAATGAAATACTGTAAAGATTTAATTTTTACATAGCAAAAGTGACACATTTCTTTGTATGCAAAATTCCCTCTACTTAAGCCTTTCACTGTACATGAGACACAAACTATTGAATTGGCATACAAAAATAATTTAATTTTAATCCTGCAATTGGTAACCACTATGTAGATGCAAGAATATGTAATGGAAATAATTCATATACTGTATACATTCTATTACATTTAAAGCTGATTTAATAGAACTGTCAATCATGAAAAAACAAGAGAGAAACATATTACAATGGGGAATGTGCACAATTCTAAAAACATTGCTATAATGTCTTCAAACAGCTCTGAATATATCTGGAAACACAGATTAAATGTACAGGAAGTTATTAACAATTTTCTTTATTTTTTGTCTATTCATATTTGACTTATATATAGTAACTCCAAAGTACAAGAGCTTGCTTCTATCCAGAAATATGTAGTTAGAGGTCACTGCAGTCTTGCTAAGCCAGTACTAAGAACAAACCAGCTCTACCTGAAGTCTTAATAGGAAAGTTGGGAGGAAAAGGACATGAGCTGGAAAGATCTTAATTACTCAGCCGCAGAACAAACGTCCTTGCCTGTGGACTTAAAGGCAGGTCACGCACCAGCAAGCTGCATCCACAACTCTGCTGACAACGAACCAAGAAGAGCGAGACGCCGCAAGTACCAGAGGGATTTCTACTCACATTCCCCCCACAGAACAACTCTTGATATTTCTTGGCACTTACAGTACCCCCTTAAAATAATAAAAAATGTAACAAGAAGACATTTCGACTACATGAATGCCTTCTGATATACACCTTTTTTGTATAAAATCCATGAATGCACATGACAACTAAAGCCTATCACATAGAAGACAATTCATTGCTCCAATATGTATAGTCCCAGTCTGACTCTGTGAAACATCTATTTTCAGTCTCTTTGCATTCGGTTGCCAGCCTCAGAGATTTCTCACTGTGGAGTGTTGCCCAGTTACATCCCCTACTCTAATCTACATAGTCCACTGCCTTGGGCTGTTTGCAGTTTAGTTGGCAGGAAGCCTGATTCTCTTCTGTAAATACAAATGGCTTCTACAATCTCATACTTTTCACAAAACTAACAGATTTTTCCAATATAAAAAAATGACCCAAGATTAACTGTATGATCCACTGCATGAAAAATGAAACATGTCAGCATCTTTAAGGAGCTTCCTTCAGCAGTTCTCCACCTTGTTTCTTCTTTCTTTTGTGCTACTTTTTTGAAGGCTTTCACCACTTGTTTTTGCAATATTTTCTGTTTCCAACATGAGCATTTTCTCTTGATTTCTCAGGTTTTCCTTTGGTAAGGAAAGGAAACCGATAGATTTCAAGGGCTACTGTAAATTCAATCTTCAGCTACATAAGAAAAGCAAAAACAAACATGCTTTGTTCAAGTGATTTCTGGAGCTGTTGAGATTTTATTTCTTGGAGTGCACCTGGTATATCTGCAGACTCCATTTTGTAATCAATCCCCCTAAATACAAAGTCAGCTTGTGCTGCATATTTCTTCAGTAACGTATATTATTCTTTTTTATTTTTTCCTGTTGTACAAGATGTCATGGGATACTTCTTCTATTCATGCTGTGTATAAGCACTTACAGTAAGTAACATAGCAATGTGTTTTTTTTCCTTAAATATACAGTCTTCTTTGGGCACAATTCTTTTTAGTTGAAATTAGTTGGGATTCCATGAGGACTACAAGAGCTTTAGGTTATTATTCCATCTGAACTTTCCAGTAATTACCAGAATAAATGAATTTATTTGGTCAAAAATAATGTTTAACTATTTCTAAGCACTGATGGTTTTAAGGTTGAGAGTCAAAGATTCTCTAAGATTGCAATTGGTTACAATGGTTTCAATGATAATGTGATAATGTATGAGGATTGTTGGGCCTCAACATAAAGAGGCATATTTACTATTAACAGAATATATTTTGAATCTCAGAGCGATTATGCTGAAAATTCAGTTCAGAAATATTGTCCTCTTGTCATGTTTGTTTGCTGCAATGTTTTGTGGTGAGATGAGTCTGCAAATGGTGGGTTCAGAGCGTGCATTAATGTTCATTTCATAAGGGTACTGTACTTCAAAGATCTATCCTACAACATTGTCTATAGACTAATTGTATTGCCATGTGTGTGGAAAAACCACAGGGCAGCTTTTGTCTTCAAAATACAGTATGTGATTACAAATGTTTTAAAATAATGTTTTCCTTCTTGCAAATCAGGTAAATGGATTTAGTAAAAATATTAAAATGGTCACTTCATCCTTCTGCACCTTTAAAAAGATTAATTAGTGTTCAAGTTAAAAAAATAATTTCATGCTCACCCATGCTCAAGTTTTCCAAATTAATTTTGAATGTAGCTAATTTGGACACTGTATATGCAGTTGTATATTCACTTTATGATAAATCCAATTTGTTTTCCAAAACATAAAACATTTTATTACATCAGATGAACAGAAGATACCAATAATAATTTATATTAAAAAGTGTACATTTGGTACCATAGTATAGTGCACTTAAAATATCGTATTTACTCTAGAGCTTCCTGGGGAAGATTGGCACAAATCAAGTTAGAAATGGACTCTTCATTCGAGAATTAACCTTTTATGATGGGCCTTATCATATTTTTCTGGAATTCTAAATATGCCATCTTATATAACTTGATTAATCTGCTATCTGTGTTTTGAACAAACAATAACAATCCTTGTTTGCATTCCTTTTGCAGAGGATTCTAGCAATTTTAACTAGAAATTTCCTTTCTATTGCCTGACATTGTTTTCTAAGTACTATCTCTGCCATTTCCAAAACTTCAACAGTAAAAGAAGTAAGACTAATGAACTCTTTAAAAAGAACGTCATGATTCAGTCATGAAATCTTTCCTACTCACACATACTGTAATATTCTGCATAAATTGCAGAGAAGAAAATTCCTCCCAACAATGTTCAGAGGATGTATAGATTGTAACAACACACATTGTGAAATTCTGCTACAGTACTGTATGTCTAGATAAAATGAATAAATAACTTTAATACCATTTCAGATATAGGTAGGATATCTGACTCATTCTCAGCAAAGATGACTTTGAAAAACAGCTGATAATTTGGAAGCGAGATTTGCGCCTCAAGATTCATAAAGGAACATCATGCAAGAATATCATGCCAACACTCTTGAATATTTACAATATTTTCAACCACTGTATGTATTTTATTTTTCACTCCCACCGTTAACTCCTTCTATGCGATTGTGATTATAAGCAGCTATTTTTTAGAAAGAAAATATTAATCGCTTTCTTTTATCTTCGCTCAAATGAAGCCATAGACATTCTGATGTTTATTTAAGTACTATTCGACTTTGGCTAGATTGGAAAACTTAAGCAGCAGTTTTCATAACAAAATTAATATAGTCAGTATTAAAAAGCAAAGTATTATGGACAGAAATTGTGCCAGAGCTTCCGGGGAAAGAATTGTAATTCACATTTTGATTTAAAAAAAACTGAAGCCTCAAAAAGTATACAAGTATGTATTTCCTGTAAAGAAGTAGAAGGAAACAAATGATCCTGCCTTGAACAAGAAAGCAAGTATGAAGCACAGAGGTCTCTAGACTCCCAACAGGGGTTTTGGGACCATACCCTGGATAAGGCACTGTTATTGTACCTTGAGTGCTTCAGCAAAATGCCCAGCTGGATAAATGAGTCCAAATGATTAAGCATGCCTGCTAAATTAGTATTTTCCAGGTCATTATTGTGAATTTGTTTTCAATTGCCTCACATGGATAAATAAGCGCTGGGATTTCACATATTAAAATAAAATAAAGGACGTTAAAGAGTATGATGATAAAGAATTTCGGTTTGTCTGCATCTTTTGTCATTTATGTGGATATAGAGAATTTAAGACACGGTGAGGAGGCTCTACAGTCTTTCTGAAAAGTAATTCATATGTGCAATTCCATTAAATTTCATGAGACAACACTCTTATACAAGAAGAATGTACACAGTCCAATCAAGAAAGTTATTACTAAGGATCTGGACTTCCTTACATTTTAAAAAAGGAATGCTATACAGTGTACCGATTGTCATAAATGTGAATAAATGGAAATTCCAAATATATTTCTTTTTACACTGTGTGTTATGGTTAATAGTATTAATATATTATTAAAAACAAGGGTGTATACTTTTTAAAACAAAAATTAAATATCACATAAACCCTGACATAAGCTTCCTAATTATAAATGTTAAAGATTCTACATCGCCTATCGTAAAGGAATACCTAACCGTAACACAGCACTTTCTTTATTCTACAACACAGGTAACAAAGTAACCAAGTGACAAACCTAAAAAAGACAAATATTCCAAACACACACAGCATTTACTACTGACTTGTACAGATATTTATAATGCTAACCCTATATATTGTGTTCCTAGCATTACAGACTTGGGAGCAAAGATCTCTACCCAGCAACTGAGGCACAACTGTTGAACGCTAAACAAATGGGACATTTTTTCATATTCCAAACAATGCATAAAAATAAAATGAGAAAATTATTTTAGCCTGATGGATACCACCAACAGGATATGGATATTTCCACAATTAAAGGACAGGACTCCCTTATTTAATTCAATGCTAAAATTACCTGGACATTCTGCAGTTCTGTTTTTAAAGATAGTCAAGGAGACTTGTTTTCCTTCCTGTTTTCTATAAACTTTTCTATTTCAGTGTGTCCTGTCTTCACTATTGATCCTTTAACAAAGCTGACTGAATAATTTAAGTACAATTGATTTAATCTCTGTTAAAAATAGTACTATTACCTAGCCATGTTTATTAACACGATCAAATAAAGACAGCTGTGTGCATATTGATTTACCTTTAAGGAATGGGTCACTTTGATGTAATATTTAAACATTGAGATACCCCTCGTACACATACTGTGCAGTACCAATATACAAAATATTATTTGTATCTGGGTAAAACTGTCAGTCAAGTTAATTAATAGCAATAAATAATTAAGCAAAATCGATTAAAAATAACCCAATATAATTACTCTAATACTGTAGACCTGAGCACAGTTTTCTTACTAAGACGTTCTAATCCTTATGCGATCTTGGTGCTTTCATCAAAAGTAAAATCACTAATGTAATAAGAGGCAATTAAAAAGAAAAGATCTAGAAATGCCTAAAGTACAGTGGGTTAAGCTAATTCAGTGGGTCATCTGAAACAGTTTATTGACTGCTCTGCTCATACAAACAAAAGTACAAGACATAGAGGCCACTGTACTTGCCAGCAATTATGATGTGATTAGAATCACTAAACCAAGGGAAACAAAGAGAGATAGTGACAAATACAATATTATTGGATATGCACAGGGGGATCTTCAAGAAAGCACAGGGAGCTGTGGATACCACGAGGCAGAACACCCACCTGTGATGATTTGCGATTGCCTCCCGAAATACACCGCCACCTAGTGGTACACCCAAGTTACTCCTCTGCCCTTCAGATACACAGCATTCCAAAGGGACAGGAATAACTGAAGACATGGAATTTGTAGCACTATATATAAAAAGAGCATTTGAGAATAGAAACATCACCTAGAGAACTGAAGGGATTCAAAGTTTATCTGGGTCAGACAAAAAATAAAAGGGCATAAACTAAGGTTGCTGCTGGAAGAGGTGTTAGTGGGGCCAGCAGGAGGCGCTCAACCTGTGGTCTGAGTGGGTCCTAATGCCCCAGTATAGTGATGGGAACCTTATACTGTAAAAAGGCGCCATCCTTTGGATGAGACGTAAAACTGAGGTCCAGACTCTCTGTGGTCTTTAAAAATCCCTGGGTGTTTCTTGAAAACAGTAGGGGTGTTACCCTGGCACTCTGGTCAAAATTCCCATTGGTCTTTACCAGCATGGCCTCTTAATAAACCCCATCTAAGAATTGGCTTCATCACTCTGTTCTCCTCCCCATTGATAGCTGGTGTGTGGTGAGCGTTCTGGCGCACTATGGCTGCCGTCACATCATCCAGGTGGATGCTGCATATTAGTGGTGGTGGAGGGGAGTCCCCATTACCTGTAAAGCACTTTTGAGTGTCCAGAAAAGTGCCATATAAGTGTAAGGAATTATTATTGTTTTATTAAAATTAAAATTAATACTATTACCATTCACTTTAAAAGGTCTGGGTGTGGTCAGTAACAGGCCACTTGATCGCACATTTGAGACGATACACATTGCACATGCCCAGTTGAATGATGGGATGAATAGCATCACTTTTTGGAATACACTGACAGCTGGGCAATCTTTGTCTCAGTGTCCTTCCAGCTGCCATTCATTTCCTATCATCTTGTGCATGCTAAGTCCATAAAATGGCCTTTCCCTGTACCTTATGTTGATATTAAACAAAAATCAAATATAAATCTATTAAAACCTAAACAATGTTACTGTGTGGAAAAAAAATCTAAATTGATTTTTTATTTACAAATTCTTTGTATTTAATTCAATTTTATATTTTTATGAACAACAAAAAACAAAGTTGATGGCATTTAAATCCAATAAATATCATAACATAATTTATATCTTCTAGACAATGTGGGGACATTCAACAAAAGGTAAAACAATGTTACCACATACAGGTATATTAAGAAGCATGGAATCTAAATCAAGGAATATACTGTAATGTTATAACACGTACAATGCACTAGTAAGACCTCATTTACAATATTGTGTATAATTGTGGTCTTTTAAAACAAATATGATATTCCAAAACAAATAATGATGCACTGGGACCAGTCCAGAGAGGACTGACCATATACTGTATAGTACAGTACAGTCCTTGGCTTATATGAAAGTCATAATCTCATACGCTAAATGGTCTAAATCCTTTTAGACTTGAACAGAGGAAAATTACAAGGACTTGTTTTAAATATTCAAAATCCTCAATGACTGACAAAGTTAACCCAATGGTCATATTCAGAATTGACAGTAAAACATAAACCAGAGCATACAAGAGGAAATTAAGGAAAAGCAGTTTTGAAACTGAGAAGAAGAGACCCTTGCAATTTGTAGACTTAGTTTATTCATTGGAACATGAGTGGGTACTTGCGCACTATTGAAGCGGAGATATCACGAAATCATAAATTCATAACAAAGTCTCGGTCTGAATCAGTGGCACTACAATTATCCAGTGATGACTTGCACATATAATATGCTGGAATGTCCCAATGAGCTGTTGAAAACCACTTCAGATGTCACAGAAAAACCATTAGCAGTTCTCTGAGATGTCCCTAATCACAATGTCAACGACAGGGCATGTTTAGGATGACAGCTGCATAATCCAGAACACTGCTGAGAAGCAAAAGAATCAATCAGAATCAGCCAGTCAACAGGCTACAGGAACATGGCAGGGCATGCCTAATTGATTTTTTACATGCATTTACAGTACATTCCCCTTGTGATGCTATGAGGACCAAGCCCTAAGAACATGAAGACTTGGATGACTGATATGTGGTCATTTTTTTTAGAGATGCCTCATCCTTCATAATTTTAGTTATGTTATGCCAACAGCACACCACTCTCACATTCACAGTTGCACGGATTCTTTTTGGATAACATGTTTTCTGTCAAAAGATCCCAGTTGTCCCAGAGTAAGCTAGGCATTTAATAATTCAACTTCTCAACCCCTTTCATATGTTGCAGTAAACTTTCTCAGTTGTGATCTTCACTGACTGCCTGAACACTAATTGTAACATCTACAACAGCACCTAAGCTGATCTGATTACATGCTTTGAGTTGACAGTGATTGGTCTCATAGAGTTCTTGTCATGACACAGTATTTACAAATAGTAACTAATTAGACTCCTTGTCTAATTTTTCACTCTAGCTTCAGTTTAGTGGCACTTCATTTTGGAATATACCCAAGCATTTCCCCCCAAATTTGAGATGCTAAGTAGCTTTCTCTAGTTAAAAATGATTTTCAGAATATTAATTGCACAATAAACCACCTGTCACTGCCAATGATTTTCAAGTGAACCATATTAAACTTGTCATATTAAATCTGGCCTTTCAATTTGCACTGAAAAAAAAAAAGATTTTAATGGGCAGTTCCTGTACGGTTGGATTACCATGCCTTAAATATAGTGTTGTCACACTCATAAGAAAAGACTGTTTGTGACAAAGGACAGAGGTACAATTACTTCAGCAGGAGGCGTAGCTGTCTGAGGAGAGCTAAAATAAAGAGAAACATTTGTGAGTGCACTGAGCTTTCAGGTGGTGTGTGTGTTTTGGGATGACTGTCATTTACTGTATGTAATGTGGATTATTGCAACACACCTCTTCAGCCTACAGAATGTACAATAAAGTGACTGAAAGTGACTCTGGCTCAAATTTTACCTTTTGTATTGCTGAAAATATAGCCATGCAATAAGTATGTAGTGAATATGTAATGTGTACCACTACTTAAAATTTAAATTACTTAAAAAAAAACTTAAATGGTCCAGTCAAACATTATTTAACAAAGCCATTCTGGTATCAAATGTTTTTGCCTTTCTCCTTTGTTATGCACAGCTATGTGTTGAACTACTTTTAAATCCTTAATCTCTCGAGGAGAATTGTTATTCATTTGAATGGGCTGTGCTTGCTTTCATCAATGGCTTGAACAAGTGCAAAGGATTCGGTTTCAAACTAATGCTACTTTTTAGCAAATGGCAAACGTCCCAATAAGCAAAATTAACTTTTAAACCAGTGCAAATTACAATAATTTTAGACTAATGGGACTTGAAAATCCATCATTCTTTAAGAAATTCATAAAAAGACAGTTTATCACAGCTAAAGTTGAAAATGACTTCAGAGTGAAGTACAACACAAAGGGACATCTTTGTATTTTTATTTACTTTCTTAACATTTTCTTAAAAAAAAAACAGTTCAGAAATACCCTGAAAGAGTGAAGCTCTTTATACAGTACATAACACAGACATCCCCTAGGTTTATCCACCACTTTAAAACGAGTGCAGAGTGTTAGTCTGAAATGTCAAAACGTACGTTGCTGAAGGTTTTAACAGGAAAACTTTTGTTCTCGAAACAAGAGGAGCCGTTCCATGGTCTGGTGAGCAGAGCAGTTGCCTGGCTGCTTATGGATGAAAACCCTTACTGAGTGGTCAATTCAGTGCCATCCAAGCCTGACAGTGGGTCGGAGTAGATCCTAGAGTGCTGGAAAAAAAAGGAACATGTTCTGAGCACCACTGATTTATGAATCTTGTATTTTTTTTTGGTCTGGCTAGAAAGATTTTTAAAATTGGATTTCTGTGTATCTTCAGATGTTTCCACCTTCTGTTTCTTCAGAGTGTCACTATCACCCTTGTTTTGTGACACACATAATCCAACAATAACTACACGTACAGCATAAAACTGAAGTGCAATGGCAATGCAGATTTGAGGCTTGCACTGCAAGGAGATCTGAAAGGTGCTTTTGAAACCCATCAAAGGAGTGAAAGCTGTAAAGACATACTGTAGTCCCATTTTCTGACTCTCAAGTAAGACTGTGGGCTGAGCAGTTGAGCAGATCAGCACAGAGATGTGCCTGATTACTTTTGTCATCTTCACTGAGGTTTGAAATGGAAAAAGCTGAAAAATAGCTCGCTGATGAATGAGTATAGGCATGCTAGGACTGAGCTCCTATGCACACGTTTGTTCATGTGCACATAGAGCTGGAGTTGGTTGGACTTGACAACCTGGGAGCATGTTTAGAACTTTAACATTAAATTAAGATGATAAAAGGCCATCTCGGTGCTTCTAACAGACAGTATGATTCCACAGCCCTCAACCAAACCAAAATATACTGTACTGCATGACATGATTTGAGCCAGTTTCTATTTATTTTTATAAAGTACAGTACATGGGAATTTAATGTTAAGATAAGAAAGAAAGTCATATACAGTATACAGTATATCAATGCAAGGTGACATAGCAGTTAGTGCTGCTGCCTCATATACAAATATAAGTACTGTATGTTGAAAATTGCATAATGTCGTTTGATGAATTAAGGCTCTGGCGAACCAGTGAATTGGCCCGGTGACTGTGTAGACTTATCACTCTCATAGTTTGCTTACAAGGTGAAAAATGGGAGTGTTGATGAACTGCACTGCAGGGGCTACAGGGTTATGTGCAGTTATTGTATTTCAAGCCTTATCTTTCAACTACTTTAGGGCAGTTTGTCTAACATCATTACAAAATAGTCTCCCCAAGGCTTTTTTTGTAGAGAGAGAAAGAGAAAGGGTCACATGATTTTCAGCAAGTAGCAATTAGCCACTCCACTCAATAGTGAGACCCAGTACTAAGGAATAAATTCAGCGCTGATGTGTTTTGGGATTACATGTAGCTAAAGTGATGCAGATGTCTGCTTTTTCTATCAAGATAATATTGTGCTCTAATGGCAACAGTCAGGCACAGATAAGCCTTTAATAAGCACAGATTAACCGTGGTGTCAACAAGACTTTATTTTCCACCATCAGGTGACCAAGCAGGATGTTTCTGCAGTTGGACACAGACATTAAAGTTCTTTTTTGAATCAGGCTTACCTTGGTGTGAGTGTGTGTGTAACACATAGGATTAATCAACACAAAATGTGGTCATATTCTGTGGAATGTTTTAGTTTTTTTGTATTTAGTAATACTGAGTGGAAAATATTTCTTCCATAATTTAAAGGATGCTTCTGCAGATTTCAATGAAGGATAAGATCAGAAATGAAGAAATCCGTAGATGATGTAGGGTGGTGGATGTGGTTGAGAAGATGCGAGAGGCGAGGTTACGGTGGTATGGACATATCATGAGGAGGGATGTTGAGGAAGTAACAAAGAGGGTAATGTAATTTGAGGTGGAAGGTAACAGGGGAAGAGGCAGGCCTAGAAAGAGATGGATAGATTGTGTGAGAAAAGATATGGAGGTATGTGAAGTGAGTGAGGAAGATGTGCTCGACAGAGACAAGTGGAGAAGAGCAACCAAAGCAGCTGACCCCAGGACAGTCTGGGACTAAGGCTGTGAAAAAGAAGAAGACGAAGAAGAATTTAAAGGATGCTTAGAGCCCCCCTAGTGTTAGCAGAAGTGTGAGCATATATGCAAATATGATCACACAATGGAACCTTGAATTTATGAGAAGACAAAAATTATCCAAAGTTATCACTTATACACGTTGATACTGTAGGTCTAAGGATAGATGTCTTTTGTTTGTTTTCATGCTTAATTACATGACTGCTATTGAAGTTCATGAACATACGCCAATATATTATTTTTGAGCCCTGTGGATGGGACACACTTTTATACAGTCAGATTCAATGTACAGTACGTGATGGTTTACATAGTGCCACAACAGTAAAACAAAAAACAAACAAAAGTCATTGCAGAGCTGACAGGAACATGCCTGTTTTTTTCTGATCCTGATCTCTGAACTTCTGTGGGTGGAACAGAAAACCAGCCAGGTGCTTGAAGTCTCACAGTAAAGTTCATAAATAGACAGGCTGTTTCTTTTTATTTTGAAGTAAATTTGGTTGTTTTGCTGATGGTGATTTATCCAGATTGAGGTTATGGGAACATAAGAAAAGAGTTGAGTTTTTTGGTTTTATGTAGCTCACAATCCAAAAATCTCATCCAGCCAATTTCTGAAAGAAGTAATGGTGTTGGATTCAACAATGTAGCATTGTGGCTTGTTACTGACTAGCTCTTTGTGTAAAGAAGTTTCTCTTGTTCTTAGTTGTATACAGCATGTACTTCAATTTAGTCTGATGTCTTAAGAGTGATTTGTATTTACCTGCTGACATAGGGTTAACTTTGTTAATGTCTTTGATAATTTTGAATCAGGTCCCCTCGTAGTGTCCTATTTAAGACTAAAAAGATTCAGTTTATTTAATCCTTTTTGCTCTGATTCTAGGAAGGACCAGTTCAAGAGAAGCAATATATTTTGTGTAAATTGTCTTGGTGATCAAAATTGCCCACAATCTAAATCATGCCTTAATTTTTTATTGCCCTATTTTGACATAGCATCTGTTGATTTAAATTGTATGATTTAAAATATTTCTGTAAATTCTGTTATTTAATGAAATTCCCCCCCCCCCCCTTTGTCTAGAAGAAATACCAATTACTTTTCACAGGTACCTTCTTCAAGCACAGTGTTTATCTACAGCAGTTGATATGTAGGATCTATATTATAGATAGAAATTAAGAAGAACAAGGGTCCAGGTCATTATCTGATAATTACATCCCTATAATCTGAGCATTTACACCTTATCTGTGCTCTGTAGGCTGAATACATGCATTTCATTGAATGCCAACTTCACGAAGTTTAAGAATTCATCTTTTATGAGGAACTTTGTCAATAATCATCTGAAAATCTAAATGTACCATATCATATGCTTACTGTTGTGATTTTTTAAAAGCCAAAGAACTCAGGAAAAGTTAAAGGAACACCCACCTTAAAACTTTCAGAGCACTTACAGACTATTTAAAACCATGCTATCATCTAGAATCTTCTTTTATACAGATGATTCCATGTTGTAATATAGCATGCAGATGTTTACTTGTAGTGTTTTCAAATGATGTCAGAGTGTGAATTTCAGATACACATTGTATGATAAAAACCATATGCCTTGCTCTTTAATACATACTTCTTTTATTACAATAACATCTGAAATTACTAGCAAAGTATCTGGTTTACTTTTTTCTTTTATTGGTATATTGTCTACCCTAGGAGCATTTAAGGCTGAATTTTATAATGGTTTATATCATTTATAAGAATCGTCTATGTATAAGACTACAAATGTGCTAATGTCAGCTTCAAAAACTGACATCTCAGATTTTCAAGCCAAGAATCTTTGGAATTCAAGTTTAAATTTTAATGGGAGATATGTAAGCTCTGCTTTGATCACTGGAGGAAGCACTTTGAATTGCATTCATCTGTGCTCCTGATGTAATATATGGTGTTAGAAAACATTAAAACGCAATTTGATGGATAGCTTGCTTATGTGAAGGTCAATGATTTTCTCACTTAAGGTGTAACAGCAGCATTACGTCTTGAATATTAATTTGCTGAAAGTGATTTCACAGTTGCATGGTTCTGAACTGCACACCTGTTTCATGGCACCCATTGTGTAGCATGCTGTCACAGCCATTTTCCAACTTCTGCTGGTATTTGGGAAAAGAAGTGTGACAAAAATGACACAAATGAACAATAAATTAAAAGGACCAGGTACTTACCTTCCATAATTATACTGCTCTCTAGAAAAAAAAGTGAAAACAGCAGTATATTTGCTCCTTGAGCATCACTGAGAAGTGTGGTTTTCTATTATTTTTCCCTTCATAATATATAGCAAGGCAACACAGCAATACTGGCCAAAAAAAGAACATTCTACTGAATCAACACATTCACTATGCTTTGACACAAGAGACCACATTTGCGAAGTAAGTTCAATGATAAAACAATGTAAATGCGATACAGTATATTTTAACTACCATGGTGGTATAACACAAGAACCACAAAAACAGTAGCTTGTACTGTACGTTCCCCTCTGTCTTTCATTTTGAACTGTATTATATTTAAAAGAAAAGGGCCTCAAAAATGTGGATGTACTGTATGTATCAGGATGTTTATACAGCCTTTTTCAGAGTTAAGCGATTGTGCCTCTGATTCAGAAAAAGAACATGATGTTTTAGTGTACCAAGTAAATATGAGTATTATGGTTTTATAACTGTGTTCAAATTACTGCAGCTGTGTAGGGGATATTGTTAGCAAGACACCAACTTATTTGTCAAGACTTCTGTGATCATGCCTCAAGATGTTTCAATAATATTGGCATCTGTGCTGATCCTCTTGACTGTTATGGATTAGCTGATATAGAATTTAAGCCACCCATGAAAAAGAACAAATATGTTTTTAGTTTTCCATACAGTATATCCTTACAGCAACACATTAGCCATCATTCTGGCACAACAATAAAAACTTGCTTAATGAAAGAAAGTGAAGCCTTCTTCAGGTGTGGAGCCTTTTTCATGCGACACCTAAAGAAGGCTCCACAGCCGAAATGTTGTGTTTCTTTTCTTTTCAGCATGGAATAAACCTGTTACCTGTTCCTTTGCATGTATTAAATAGGTCAGAAGTGGAGGAATGTTCTTCTTTTGCATAATACAGACATTATTGAAGTCCCTTAGGAATTTTAAATTCTTACAGGAAACAACCCAGGTAACTGTAAAAATGGATGTAAGTGGGCTTAGGACACCACTATCCATGGAGTGCTGTGTAATAGGCACCTCAGGCTGCTGTATCCCATAGTATCTTATGGTTCCAGAATAAACTGGCCAGTAAGGGAATGAGAAATAAACTGGTCAAAAACTAAAAGTGGATCAGAAACATTGAATATGACGACTCAATGAATACAGAGGTCTGAATTATTTCTGGAAAAATAAAAATAAATATGTGCTTTCATTTTATGTATAGGGAAGCTTTTGTTAATTTCTGCCTGTGTGATGGGGGGAGTTGTGTTTGGAGAGTGGCCCCAATGTTTCATCGTGTGCTCTGGTGAAATAAAAGCAATAGCAAACTGGCTGGTTTTCCTGTAAAGAAGAATATTGAATTTCCTTCCATTCAAAGAGGACAGCTCAAGGCAATAACGGCTCAGTGACACTTTCAATATTCACAGCCCATACACCTAGCATGACTGAACATGTGTCAATAACTATGCCCTCTTTGTCTTACAAGGGCACCAGATTAGTAAGGTAATGTCCCTGGCTGCCTTGTTTATTTAAACAAACATTCTTGAGAAAAAAAAAGAATGCGGTCTCAATCTGTGGCAGCTGTATGAGGTGTATCCACTTTCTTAGAGCAGGACTTATCAAGCATAACAGTGATATGGAGAGGGAATCCATTTGCCAGAATTTATAAATCCCCCTTGAAGAATTTCAGTTTTTTGAGGGAGTTAGATGGCAATGGTATTTCCCCTTTCAACGATGCCATCCATCAATTTGGCTTTTTAATACTTTTAAAATGTATTATAATAAGCAAATATGTCATTATTAAACACAACTCACAGTAGGAGGGGAGTATGCATATGGCAACCGGAGTGGATGAGAGAATAGGGTGGATGTGCCAGTGGACGTACGTAATGTTGCTACGTAACATTAATACTTTATATTTTTCTACTACATGTACATGTTGAAAACCACTGGTTATAGAGAAGAAGCCACAATATTTTTTACTAGTTATTGAATATTTACAATCAAGGCAATTTAGATAACTGATTCTAGAAAAAGAGCTAATCTGGACTGCAGATTGAACCCTTTAGTCTCAAAATTGCCAGTCTAATTGCGAGCGTCCGTATGTCATAAACTAACAGTAAGATTCCTCAAGTGAATACTGTAAAATGAAGTACTGCCAGGGCAGGGTGATCTTAAGATGCCTGAATATCTTTGTTTCACCCCGCAAAAGTAAAAATAAAAGTGGAAAATAATGTTTAATTGACATGCAAAGATAAATGTATTAATTAGAAAATATAATTTACTGGTAATTATAATCTACCATATTCTTGTTGTTGCTTGTTACCACATCTTGAAATTGCATTTTTTCCCTGTTCTGTTTAAATCTTGTCATTTTTTTCAAAGAAGTGATTTTGCTGATGTGTCTTAGGTATGTGGGAGAAAATAATTCAAAATGCAAAGATATCCTTTCAAGATGAAAATATAGTGCAAACAATATTTCTGAAAGAGAGCCAAGAGAAAAACAAATATATGAAGAACAGAACTCAGTTCATTGCTTATAGAGTACTTCTATGTGGATTTCATTTAGATAAATGCTCCCAATTAAGGTTTTGACATCCTTTATTAATGGAGGAGATTACGATGGATGTGGGTTACTATGCTACAGTAGTCTAAACTGGCAGTTGAGGCTGAACTGATGTTAATAAGATTAATCCAGAAAAAACAGAGGACACACAAGGCACCACACTTTATAACTCAATGTTTCTTACATAAATAATGCTGCAGCTGCTTCTGGTGGTACAGCGTCAGCTAAAAATATCATTCAGTACTTTTCAATTTTTTAGTTTAATTTTACATTTGGTTCTTTCACTTTTGTCATATCGCAATGCATATTTAATTGAAAATACAGCACATTTGTAAATCAAAGCCTATATCCCATCGTATCTTCAGTAATAAAAAATAGCTGTCTGGATAAAACACCCAAACTTTATATGTGTCGTACATTTTCACAGTCTAATTATCACATCATATCTACTGCCATTATCCCATTTCATATATGTCATAAGGTACTTGTCAATATGGCTTCTAGCTATGCAACTTAGGTTTCACTTACTCAATATGTTATCTTCAGTCATGAAATTTCCAGATTTCTGACATGTTTTTTGACACTAACAATGAAATATATTATGTATACTATTATCTGATTGTGAGGATAATCATGTTATTAGACAAGTGCAAAAATCATAGACATGCTACTACAGCCAGTGAATGTTAAAGGTAATTATTAATAATGAATAACACATCTGTGTGTAAAATAAATTCTGTCTGAATGGAAAAAATGGATTTTGGTAGTCAGTAGGAGAGATTATTTAGATGTCCCTCTGTATTTATTGCAAACATAAATGTGCTTCTTGTGGGCTTTTTAACATGAATTTGTCAAGTTTAATTTATGATTACCAAAAGGCTAATATTAAAAGCAAAATTTCATTATTCTTCTGTTGTTTTTTAAAACCAAATTACGAGCACTGAGATTCTTGTATTTCTTCCAGTGGAAGAAAATTGTATTTGGAATCTGCTGTCGGGTAGTAAAAGCAGTTCACCCTTCTTATCCTTTGGATAGATGTTATAAATTCGATCTTACCTCTTAAACATGAAATAATGGGAAAAAATTTAAAAAAGTGATGTCTGTCTTAATTTACTTTAAATTCCAAAACACAATGGTAAACCCTGTCAGACCACTGCAGAAAGATGTTTATTAATCCATGCTGACATTCAGTAATGAGTCATACCAACATCTCTGCTGGTTTGATACTGAAAAAAAATCTGAACGAAAAACTCACTGTCGGCAATATATGTTATCTAGAGCCCAGAATAATAAGGACCTTTTATTATTTATATCCTAGTTATTTTTTTTTCCTTTGCCTCAAATTAGTAAACCAGTTGTTGAGAGGAGATTCCCTAGGCTGTAACCTGTTAACCCCGAGAGCTGTTTCTGGGCAGTCGCATGCTGAGACAGACAGTATTTCCTTTGTTTAAAAATCCCCATGAACTACTTTTCAGCAGTATGCACGTTTTCAGAATTTCCCCTTTCCACTTAATGACTCACATTTTATAGGTTAAGCTCAGACCTTCCAAAGGATATGGAATTTTGGGCAAATTCAATATGTTAAAGTAAAGCATAATAGAAGTTATAGCATTTAATATACTATAATTCTGTACAGGAGCTTTTCTTTAAATTTGAATCAGTGATTCCTGTTTTGATGGATGCTGAATATTGGGTGACTCAGCACTAAGATCGTGTGTCAGCAAGGCCTTTCTTTTCTTTCAAGTAAAAATACTTCTAGTTCATTATTATTAATGTAGTGAATTAATGTCTACTTAACTCAGAAGTAATTATGACCATTAATTGACTATTTGGGCATATTTTACAGGAAGACCTTGTCTGTGAGAATTACATTGCTTCAGCACTTCATGTTATAGAAAATTAATTGCCCAACTTTAAGTTAGTGTGTGATCCCACACTACAGCAGTATGTAACACAAAAAATGTTTCTGTTAATTAATTTTAAAACAGACGTTTTATTTTACAGACTGATTTATATTATGTTGTTGGCATGTTAAACTTTTAGTTTGCTTGAGTATTTAAAACTTGCTTTAGGCCTTTAGTACCTAGTATTGCATAAATATACTGTAAGTATTTCGGGACTGTTCTGGACTGCAAGTTAAATTTTGAGGCAAACATGAATTCTGTTTTCAAACAAGAACAACAATGTCTGTTTTCTTATGTAAATTGAAACATTTTAAGACTGATAGTTCATCATTGGCTAAGTTTTATTTTGTCTTATCTTATTGTTTTTTATTGAATCTGCTTGAACTTTTTCCCTGATGTGCTGGTTTGGGAATGTAAATCTCAGGAGTAAGAATGAACTGGGGATTGTCAAACGACAGTATGTCAGAAAGGCATTGGTGCTGATCTCTTGGCCCTATCTATCAGTTACGAGTTTTGTGTACAGCATATCCCATTCTAAAGGACCCTTCACACCCTTTGTTTGATGAATTCTGATTATTCCCCTTATAACATTTCAAAACAAATACAGGTAGGTTTAAGTTTTCATGTACCCCTGTGGTTATAACCTTGCTTCACAAATGATTCTTTTGTACTTGTACAGTGTTTTTTGTAGATTTTTTTTTTACATTGCCTGCTGCTGTAAAAACAGTTGCCCCCCGGCAACAATAAAGACTCTCTCTCCATTTCTTGCTATGGTATTGGCTTTCAGTGATTTGGTGCCCATCTGTTGCCTGTCACAATGGAAGTACACATTGGCAGTCCAGACCAGTCATGACCTCTGTCAGCATTCCAGGTGTACCTGAAAACTATCATGATGGATATGTTGATCAATGGGATCATTACACAGCAGGACATGCCTGTTGCCGAGACGATCATTGTCAATACCATAGAGAGGTCACCACGATCATTAAGGCTTCTCTTGACTGTAGCCATGTAACCATCCCAGGGCGTTTCTCGAAAAGAGTAGGGGTGTAACCCCGGCGTCCTGGCCAAATTTCCCATTGGCCCTTACCAATCATGGCCTCCTAATAATACCCATCTATGAATTGGCTTCATTACTCTGCTCTCCTCCCCACTGATAGCTAGTGTGTGGTGAGCGTTCTGGCGCACTATGGCTGCCGTCGCATCATCCAGGTGGCGCTGCACATTGGTGGTGGTGGAGGGGAGTCCCCATTACCTGTAAAGCGCTTTGAGTGGAGTGTCCAGAAAAGCACTATATAAGTGTAAGCAATTATTATTATTATTATTATTATTATTACTTGCACATACCGTACTGTAGCCTTCAATAGTGTGATTATTTAAGTTAAGTTTTCCAAAGGTGGACACATGTGAGAACTGGGGCAAATGCTGTGGGGTGTTTAACTATGTTATGCTATACGTGTCACACTTATCCTTGTAGCAGTGTTGTGGTGGCTGGTTACGTCATCATCATCCTGTCTCCCTACACCAAAAAATCACCTGGAGGCTAGGAACACCCATACAGTAGGTGGTTTACAAGTATGCCCGTTCAAGATGTTCTTTTGAATAAATACTCAGACCTGACAGAGCTCAGGGCTCTGTCAGGTCTATTCCTGGTTATTCCTGGCATGCTGCTTACAGGTTCCCCAACTTGGCTGCCTCTCAGATGGATGCTCTCAAGATCCTTGGTCATGCTACTAGTCCCACATCAGAAGCATGACATGACAATAATAAAACACTTTAGAAATATTACATACAGTATTTGACATACATTCTTAATCATACAAAACAAATATTACTGTATGAATGTTTCGACATGCCTG
Source organism: Atractosteus spatula (assembly GCF_055471065.1). Taxonomy (NCBI): domain Eukaryota; kingdom Metazoa; phylum Chordata; class Actinopteri; order Semionotiformes; family Lepisosteidae; genus Atractosteus; species Atractosteus spatula. Next base: position 38,091,144 of record NC_142706.1, read on the forward strand.
TAAGATCTTTTGACCCAGCCTCCAATAAGGTTGAATGAGTATCAGTATGAAAAGACATTGTGTTGTAACACATGCTTGGGAAACAATGTGAGTTTGCTTGTTTGCAGAAGAGGTGCACCAGTGAAAATATTAATTGCAGTGTTGATGTCACAAAGCCATTCAAGGCCCACACTATCTACCATCACTTCAGCAGGGCTACAAACAAGAAGCACCCTTAATCAAACATGCAGGCAATGGTCTGACATCAGAATCATCAGATGAGGGATCACTTCCACACAGCAGCAGCTGTGACTAATATTACAACTGCAGCTGTAGAACTGGTTTGCTGTGTTTGAAGCCTGTTCTCCACCTTCAAGTGGTGGCATGATACACTATCTATCATGATAATCCTTGTTTTCACACTGCAAGAGTGACTTAACATTTGCGGAATTGATCTGGACCACTGTATCTTTATCAAACGAAGTGGGTTGAATTGGATAGGTGTGTATATCAACAGCAACCAGATAACATTTCTCATTTCTCACATTTCTTTGACAATTTCTTCAAAGTTCCCTGTGGTGTTAATGAGATTTCTGTGCCATGCCATTTCCTCATGTGTAATTGAAGATTTGAGGTAACAATGGACACGTGAAATGTTGATCCCTTTATGGAGAAATGCCTCACATACCATAAATGCCATGGAACTATATGGAACTATCAAACTACAGTATTTTAAAAAAATAGTTATAAACATGTTTACAAATAATGAAATTGTCAGTGTTTATTTTAAGTGGTGTTGTCTTTATAAAGTACTGTATTTTAGTGTATTCAGGCAGCTGGCATTTAATTCATTAAAGTGTTCTTATATTTCTAAAATGAGTGTAGCTTAACAAATTCAACAGTATTAAATTTGTAATAATATCACTAACATCATCATTACTGGCTTTCTATAATTATTAAATTCCTTTCTTAGTGTCTGCATTGCATGAATATTGTTTTTTGTACCTTCTTTTTCTTTGAAAATTTGATATCATTATAATTTTAAAATGAATCTAATTAGTTCAGAATCGTTCTTAATTATGATGTCCTTACTTTCCAGCAGAACAACAGTGATAAAGGCATCCATTAACTCTCAGTAAAAAAAAACAATGGGGAATTGGGGATGTACTGTACTGTAAATGGGGCTGTACTTGACATGCTTTAATGGGTGGATAATTAGTTGTTATAAGTGATAGAGATAAAGCTTCTGCACATCTGCTTTGAGTTCATGGAGAAATAATTACTTTTTTACAGCTCAAAATATTATAAGGTAAGCAAAGTGAAGCAGATGAAGAAGAGCTGCTTTGAAGACAAGAATCATCTGTCCTGAGAATCTAAGTTTTAAAGCAGACTTTCACAGCAGGGGTTGTGTACTTGTGTCACATGTCAATGAAACTGTGTTATCAGCTTTGACAGTCAAAGCACTAATGTGTGCTTAGCTGTAGCAATTCCAGTCTGGAGGGCTGTGATTGAGACTTGCTATAAAGAATTGTCTGAAGAACTGCCATTAACCATATTATAGACTGCAAATGTCATGCTTTTGCGGCATTGAGTTGATTCTGGTAGAACTGGTTGTGTCTTTCAGATTAAGCTGTTGGTAGCTAGGAAATATTTGAAAGATCTATCTGAAGAAAGCAAAGCCTTATTACTTTCCCTGGTTGCATGGGTTTCCACTAGGTTTCTACCCATAGCCCAATGTATATGTGTGTATGTAGGTGTGCGCGCCCTGTGATGGACTAATTCTTGTCTGGGGTGTATTATACTGTGCCTTGTGCCCATTGCCTGTCAGGTTAGGCTCTGGCTAACCTGCGATCCTGTTTAAGACTAGTTATAGAAAATGGATTGATAAATGAATATCCTTATAAGTTTAGATTAATTTTATAAGGGAGATTACATTTGTTCATCTCTCTGGTATTGAGAGATACATGTGTATAAAGAAATATGCACGAAAATCCATGAGTTTTTTTTAGTGAACTGTGAACTTAATATTGAATCACGAGAGTAGAAATGTGCAGAAACTTTGCATGCATGCTTAGCCAAGAATAATCCAAGCAGAATTATTATTTAGAGAAGTAACATCGCCCCTGTTTAAGCAGTGGACCTGTTTATGCTCTGAGACTAAAAGTGACTGTGATGGAATTCTGTCAGGGCAGAGCAGAGCTGCACAAAACCATCTACCACTTGCTGTAAAGCTTACAGAGGATCACCTATGTTTGTATGAGTTGTTGTTTTAGCACAATTATAAGACAGCTACTCCAAAGTGGATAACACCCTAGAAAGCTTAAGGTAGGCTGCAAGGTTGATCTTTTAGTTATATTTCAGTTTTTATTTAGCATGGTGTGTATAAATAGAATATGTGATATAAATATTTAATTAGGAATGTTATTATTAATAATTCATGATCTGGCGATCGATAGTTTTTGAGCCCTCTTCTGGCTTTGATAACCGAAAGCATGTGAGATTAGCTTTGTTAAAGGCTCTTGAGAATCCTCACGTGGGATATCCAACCAGTTATCAATAAAGAATCTCTTTAGTCCCTCTAGGTTGTACAGTCACCACTTGTGATCTGCCTGCTTCAGATCATACCATAGATGTCCTACTGAAGACTGTGATGACCGGTCATGAATAATGATTTTGATTCTCTTGTAACCATTTTGTCTTTGATATCCATGCAGGCTTTGTATTGCCATCCTTTACATTTTATTTGCAGTCAAGTATCATTTTTATTTACAAGAAGCACCTGTTTTATGGCTAAAATGTCCTGGTATACTTTGGAATCAATATATTTGAACCTTAGGCACCAGGACCAAAAGATGCAAGAAAATTCTTTAACAGAACAGATTATTTTTCCCTCTTCACAGAAGGGATAATACTCTTGAGATTTATCTTTTAGTGCTTATCATACCTCTCGTAAGACTGTACATAAAAAATGTGTGTTCTATCCATTTACAGTACATCATGTGCACCCATTGGAGTTAGGACTGATGTGTTATTTAGCAAATTAAAATCTTTTCTTTTTATGTTTCCATTTGTTTCTGCTGCACACACTAGATTCATGAGGTTAAACTTAGTTTTGGAAAGATTTTATTCTGATGATACTGTACCACAGTTTTCTAAGGATTCCAATTGTTGACCTTGCAAGTGAGTTAGCCTACCAAAGGCTTTTTCTGACTTGTATTTGCGTAAAATCTTCACCCGATGTGAACGCCTCCTCATTACCTTCACTTTCATCTACCCCTCTGCCTCCTCCATTCTCCATCCATACCGACGATGTACAGTATGAACAATCTTCAAAAAACAAAATTTAAGAAAAGCCACAGGCCCAGACAATTTGTCAGCCGCAGCCTTCAGCTATTGTGCTGATCAACTGGCTCCTGTGTTTGCCAGCATTTATAAGACTTCACAGCAGAAAGTCCCTCACAGTTTTAAAATATTCACAATAATACATGTTCCTAAATCTCCAAAAATATCTTGCCTCAATGACTACAGACCAGTTGCTCTGACTTCGGTGGCTACGAAAACCTTTTAGTGTCTAGTGCTTAAACACCTCAAAGCACTGTACAGTACATCTTCCCTGCTGGATCCTCACCAGTTTGCCTACAGGGCCAACAGGTCTGTTGAAGACACCATTAGCCTGGCTCTCCATTGTATACTCCAGCATTTGGAGAAGCCAAGTTCCTATGCCCGCATCCTTTTTTGGATTTCAGCCAAAAAACCCTGCTACTGTATGTGTCATTGGATTCTTGATTTTTTTAACACCTCGCCAACAGAACATCAGGGTGAATAATAGGACATCTTGCCCTCTGGCTCTCAGCACAGGTTCTCCCCAAGACTGTGTCCTATCTCCATGGCCCTTTTCACAAATAACCTCACATCTCGGGATGACTCTGTCAAGATTTTCAAATATGCAGATGACACTACCACTGTCGGCCTCATCTCGAATAATGATGAGACTTATCGAAAGCAAATTGACTTGGGAACAGCCTGGTGTTTGGACAACAACCTCCTACTCAACGCATCTAAAGCCAGGGAAATCATCATTGACTTCCAATGCATCCAGAACACAAAACTTCCAATCTTCCTGTACAGACCACAAACTCCTTTAAATTTCTGAGTGCATACATAAACAGTTATCTTAAATGGAGCACCAACACTGCCCACATAGTTAAGAAAGCACAGCAGAGAATGTTTTTTTTCTTAGGGAACTCAAAAAACACAGAGTGAACCAGCAACTCCTCCTTCAATTTTACAAAGCCGTAATCCAAAAGTGTTCTGACAAACCCCATTACAGTCTGGTATGGGAACTTGGATAACTACTCAAAAGGCACACTGGAAAGGATTGTGTCCAAAGCTGCAAAAATTGTTAGGCTGTCAACTCCCTTCCATTTCATCTCATTCGCCATGCCTCCAATTGTGCCAAGAAAATCATTTCAGACCCCTCTCATCCGGCTCATAATCTCATTCAGTTTCTCTCTTCCGGAAAACGTTTCAAATCCTTCCTCTCAAGGACTGCCTGCTTCAACCTCAGCTTCTTTTCCACTGCCATACAAACTCTGAATTCATGTTGAACTCTGAATTCCATTGCATAATTATGCTGCTACATAGAAAGTTCTTTACATACTGTATATCCAGTATGTGACTGTTTGTCTTCTGTCCTCGATCCCAGTCAATTAAATGATAGAAATTGCTTAGTTAAATAGTATAATAGTATAATAACTTGCATTCATTTAATTTGTACTTCCTTTCTCTTTAAATGCAACTGTTCTGACCAGTCCAACCATACCAATTAAGACCATGTCTATTGTGCTATAATGTACATGTGTATATTAGGGATTTTTTTTTAAAAGATTGACATTGGTACCCATTTATACAGGCGAGTTGTGCTGGAGTAACATGGGTACGTGCTCAGAGGTATACCTCAGCAGTGTCCCTACTTGGATTCCTAATAAATAGCACAACAATATCTGTTAGTGCTGATGAGGCAGGTGAGGTTGCGATACTGTAGTTGCTGACAAGTTGGGCCAAGAAAGAAAACTTTTCTTTCACGTATTAGATGATTGGCATCCCCAAAAACATTTGGAAGCATTCCACATCCTCTAAGTTGGCAAGATATTTCTCCTATGAAGTCTTCAGGGTTAGCTCTAGCGTGATATTGCAGGTTTTCCTGAGACATGCCCCAACATTACATATACTCTAGACGGCGGAACAGATTTGGTGCCATGACCTGATCCAGCATTCCTCTCCCTGTGGGATTTTTAAAATCTCTGCAGAACAATCTGGCCAACTGCTCTGCTTTGCATGAGTGTACTTATACAGTTGCACTTCATTTACATTATACCTGTCGAGACCTGTCAAGCTTTTATTCTTGACACTTGTTTGAGAAAGATTTACAACCGTAATTACATATCTTTCAATTGTAACAATGCTGACACTAAATGAGATTGATTTAAATTATGAATGTACAATAACAAGAATTACAGTCAATGTATTTGAATCTTACTATTATTAGTATTTTTGTCATCCTTGAGTGATTAACCATCTGTATTAAAGCAGACAGATTCACATTAGTATTTAGAGTATTTAGTACATTAGATTCACAGTATTTCTACTAGTGTGTTTGTTTTGCACGTTATTATTGTATTAATACAAACTGGATATCGTGTTCCTTTGAATTCATGAGCATGAGCCATTTCTTATTACTTATTATTGATTCCTAGAAAGCATAAAGTGCTTTCAGAATTTACTATGCAAATTTCTAATTGTTTCAGTGAATTGAAGCATCACCATTAACAAGAAAATCGTATTATTTATTCCATATCACACTAATAGAATACATTTTGATTCAATATGGGATATCTATATCTCTCATTGTGTCGTCTAATGCTAAAGATAATCAGTTAATCAGTGAGCTGGCGAAATAGGGTCAGCTTACAGTTATAGCACTTGTTAACTCAAGGAGGAATGTTCAGTCAAAAGACACCTTTGGATGTTGGCCACTTGTAATGTATGCTAAAATTGTATAGCAGGAATCAACAGAAATACTGAGCAAATTTTCCTTAATAAGAATGCATGTCCTGTATCTTGTACTAAAGATACAGGCCATGCATCCTAATTGGAAACCAACCTACCTGAAATCTGGCTCTGCATAATTCCATTTATTTTTGTGATCAAATTTACTATAGCTTCTATTGATACCCAATAGAACTAATCATTTTCAACCGTTTCACTAAATATTTACTACTTGCATTTTGATACACATTAAGTAAATATTTTATATATACACCCAACATAGAGTATATTCTTCAATAATCTGTCTCAGAACATGAATAATGCAAATTGTGACACAGTATACTTACTTGAAGGTGCCTTCTGAAGTTAGAAACTGACCTAGAGACAGAAGTACTGATATGTTTACATGCAGCACGATGGTTCCCCACTGTATCACTTGCACATTGTGCATCAAAGTGATCAAAGACCGAAGACTTCCTAGGCATTGCTACACTTCCTGTTTAGAATACCAACTGAGGAGTACTAGCAAACAGTTGTCACATTTGCACTTAATTAAGATGTGAGCCTAAATGCAATGAGAAAAAGTACCTACAGTAGGTTCTATAAAAAAAATCAAAGTCATTATATTCTTATTATTTTCTTACTTTTATTATATAGTGTCATGCCAATTTCCTCATCTGTTAAGGGGCCAATTAATTAGGTGACTCTTTCCAGGGACAGCACAAACTTAAATCTGCTTATTAGTATAGACATTTGCCATTAAGTCAAGCTTCTTCATGACTACCATTCTTAATTTCTTAATTTTTTCTTCCATTTCATTGAAGCATTTCATTCATTTGTACAACAATGAGCACAGGCGAACAGAATTGAAATGAAATAGATTGATTCAACTTTATTCAGGATATCAACTCCAATCCCCAAATTCTGTGATTCCAGATCCAGAATTAAAACGGAATTGACACTACGTACGGTGAAAGGAGATGCAGAGCCCCTATAATTGTCACAGCTGGGAGTGTTAAAATTGCATCTAAAAAATATCAAAATCAGGTTCTGGCACCAAAATAAACAGCTGTAAATAAACTAAACATTAATGTAGTGTTATGTTTGGTGTAAAAAAGGTATGCAGAGTTGTAAGAAATTGAGGGAAGGGACAATCTGTGGAGGAGGGGGGAGTTAAGTGGGGATTGAAGAACTCATGGTCTCTCACAATACAACAACAGCTCCCTCAATAGAGGCTCATCTCCTGGTCTTTTAGTACTCAAATTTCCTGAACAGATTCCAGTCTTTTAGTATGTTGAAAAAGGATTCTCTCCCAAGATACTTCTCCTGAATTTTATCTTCTGAGAATACTCCACATTTCCTGTATTGTTGTATTTATCCTGCCTTGAGGCCTGTGTCACCTCTCTATTGTTATGTCAGCACACAGTGTTAGTCTGTTGTTACAACATTGTTCTAATGTTTTGGTTACCACGTTACGGCGCTAGTGCATATTGTCAGCTCACAACCATTTTGTCTCGATTCTGTAATGTGTACTGTATAATAAAGGGGCAGACTTGTGCCAAATGTGTCCTCTACATTCTGCCCTTCTGCAATATAACACCCATGAAGGCTGTCCTGTCTAAGAATGATCCGGTTACTGTTAAAAATTGATGATCTAAAGGAAGCTGACTAAATGATTTAACCAAGAACTGATTTAGTTAAGGATCAGTTTGGACATCTTATCAGATAAAAGACAACTGAGCAAACATTCAAAAAATAGGGCACTTTTAATGGGAAATTAAAACATGCAGCTATCCCCAACATGCAACAGTAGAATCATATTTATTTTATTAAGCAAAGCTAAATATAGCAAAACTGAACACGAACCTATAGTTTTAATTTATTTGCAAAAGATTGAACTTTACAGCGAAGAAACATACTCTTTTGGAAAAGACAACATAATGGAATATGTGATCCAATAGTTTTATTTGGATCACATTCAAAAATAAAATGTCATTACAAAGGTGTGCTGAAGAATACATAAACGTTGTTTAAGGGTCCAGTGTCTTAGACATCAATAATTTTATTTCGGCAAAATGAAGGGAGAGCTGCGGTCTATTAAACAGTCACATACTGTAATTTAAAGGACTGTAGGCCACTGTTGTAGTTTTTCTATTAATGCAGATTTACTGACAGTCCAAAAATATTGGTTTAAAAATGTTCTTCTTAACAAAAACAGTTAATAATACCTTGGTTTTAAACCAAAATTCAGGATGCAGTCATCAGTGGTCCTATAATACAGCATAAGCTTATACAGTACTCTCTGTATAAGCTGTATAATGTGGGCAGAGGACATTCGTTGTTTTTTTCTGCCAGACAAGAATGCTTTTTATCTAAGGTTTTTAATTTAGCATTGGGGATATTAGAGGTGTGGGTCCAGAATCGATTATTATTGTTTGGGAAGAAATTTCCGGTTATAAGATTTCATGAGATCAGTGATTACAAAGCTTAAATCAAGTTAACAAAATCATATGCTATTTTTGTTATAACATATTGTCATTCACTGAAAAGGTAACAAAGGCAAGTAACGCCATACTGTAAATTGTCATTTTCTCATAGAATGATGGCAAATGACAATTCAAGTTTAATTATGCTTGAATTTTCCATTACATTAACTGCTTTGCATGTTTATGACTTGAGGGAAAAAAGAACAAGGGACAGGATTCCCACTTGATTGGCATTTCCATCACGTCTGTTATTGTGCTGTAAGCCTTGCTCAGTTTATATGGAAAGGTTCATGACCGCACAAGTGACAACACAAAGTGTAACAGAAGTGATGACAACTCCAGTTTTTGGCTTCAAGTCATTGTAAATTACAGACAAAGCCTCCTTGAAAATAAGTGCTGAAATGTTGCAGTATCAGATTGTATCAAATCAAACTTAATATTCAGCAATCTTGACATGGCTAATAAACAAGACACATTACTAATATGATTCAAGTGTATCAGTTCGCAGGACCAGAGGAGAGAGCTCTGGGCTATTTTGTTGTTAATTAGCAATCCCAGATTGTGGTTTAAAGAAGACGGGAAAGGGCTAGGTCAGGATAACACCTTCCCCAACACAAACCATTAGATGTTAACTCTAAGGGTGCTTTGTGAGCTCAAGCACACTCAATATTTTTCATCACGTTTTTACTATGTTTATGATTGGGAGATTACCAAGATTTTGCCCATACACAGTGCTAAATAACTACTATATGTGGTTCCAGACTCTGTAGTCAACTTATCAGACTGTTAAGTATGATCCGGTTGATTTATGCTTTAACAATGTACAGTATCATAATCAACACATAATTTTAAGTAACTTATGTTTTATATAAAAAAAAATATCTGCATAGGAAGGCTGCTGCCAATCAGTGAATCTAATAGGAAAACATTTCAGAAGTGAATCAGTTTATAATTTGGAAAACCAGCCATACAATAAGAAATACTCAATTTCAACAGCTTGAACAATCTGCCTGTCACTGTGAAGCTTCTAGCAAAATATAGATGGTGTAAACATGTAGACGTTTGCCAAGTAAAATGCATTTTGGTGCTGCATATACAGTATATGGAGGTTCTGTTTCACTGGACTTTGAATATACCCAGAATAACTTGATTAGCAGGGGTTTAACATGAAGAAGCACAGTTTATTTAATAATAGTATGATGCTTTTGTTAATTGTAAGCAATGTAACCTGGCAATCAGGTTAATCAAACTAAGCAGTTCTATGAATGCTTCCAATAAGGATTAACTTTAACACAAATTCTGAATTGTGTGCATGAGTAGTGCATCCATGTCTTTTAGCCAGAGATGGTGCTGGACCATTGATCATGGATGCTTGATTTTATATACAGTATATTAATGTGTAAATGCAGGCCCCCTCCTTCCCTGATATCATACACTAGCTTGCTCTTGTGGCTGTCCTGTGGAATAATACACAAGTCTATCCTCAGGAAAAAGAGAAAGAGAACAAGAAAGTGCATCCAAAGAGTGGCACACCACAACACACTAACATGGGCCTTATTGTGATAGCTGATGGCTATGGCTTGCATCCCCTACAAAAGGGAAGAGTAAAAAGAAGAAAAGATAAACCCAGGTAACTCGACTGAGTAAAATCATTTGCCCTGCAATTTAGACATGAGGGAGAGGAGAAAATGAAGACGTGTTTTGTGGAACAGTGGGAAGAGCATAGCTGTTCCTTTAAAACTGTACTGCTAAAACTGCTGTCCACTCATACTGCTAAAGAGGGTAGATTAGAGAGTTCCTCAGGCCCTCGATTGAGCTACTTATGTGATGGAGAGCACTCAAAATGCTGAATTATACATGGCGTCATGAGTCCACCAAATGGTCTGAAGTTTTTGAATGGGAAAAACAGAGCCCTGCAGGCTGAGGAGCAACGGAGGAAGTGACTGGAGAGCAAAGTGTGTGACTTTGAAAGACAGATCAGCCAACTGTAATCCAGCCAGGCTGAGAGCAATTGTGCATAGCAGAAGCATCTGACTGAAGTGACTGAAGAGCTGAGGAAGGCCCAGAGTAGCAAGGATATCTGGAAAAGGACAGGCAATAGATGTCATTCCTCACCGAGCTGCTGTCCACGATGTCCAGTGCCTAGGTGGAAGTCAAGGACAGGAAGGCACAACTTAGTCCCATTTTAGCCTGGCCACAGGTACAGTACTTTGCAAAAGTATTTACTTCCTTTATACTGTACAATTTTTGAATGTATACAATTTATTTTCTAATGAAATGGTTTCATTCAGCATTGTACCAGTCAAATTAAATGCTGTGATATGTGAAGAAGGTTGAATAACAGTAAAACTGCAAAGGAGATAAAAAAGGTAAATTTACTGATTGCATGAATATTGAGCCACCTAAGTCAGTACATGGTGGAATTACAGTACCTTTGGCAGCAATTACTGCCCTCAGTCATTTTTTATAGATGTCTATCCAATGACTAATTGGTTATTAATGATCATATGACTATTTTTGAAAGAGCAGGGGTGGTAATCCCAGTGTCCTAGATAAAATATACTGTACACTAGGCTAGGACTATGTGGCCTATCTAAGGTTCCTACTTAATTCATTCGTGTGAAGGTGAATTTCTCACTTCTCCATGTTATCTGCTGTGTTGGGGGGCTGTTGGTGAATAATGGCTGCCACACATCACAGCAGGTGGATGCTGCTCTTCAGTGGTGAATCAAGATGTAAAGTGCTTTTGAAACCTTTGAGATAAAAAGCACTACATAAACTAAAGTGTTACTAGTTTAATTTGGAGGGGGTAGTTGTTTCGTTGTTTCTTTGACAAATTACATTTGGCCCAATTTTGCACTTTTTGCTAAGCCGCGCGCCTGTCAATCAAAACTGGTCAAAAATCAAAAGTTTGAAAACAATCTTTTTCAGAGCGAAATTATCTTGTATTTGGCATTTCAACCCAAGTAAACACATAAGATTAGCGAAACTTGAGTGTTATTTGTATTCCTGACCTGTTGACGACACCACACTTGTTCATCTGTGTATGCCATTCCAGCAGCAGGTAACGCAAGTAAGAAAGACTGGAAAATGAAAGCAGACTCACAGCAGTTACTGTTAGAAGGTCATGAAAGTGACACTTTAAGCATTTTGGACTACTTTGGAGTATTTTGGGAAACTTTTTGAACATAGCTTTTCAATGCAAGGGTTTTTATAAATGTTGGGTTGTGGAAGTGCCCGAGCTAGGGTTAGGGTTGGGGTTTGAGGAACACCTAGATATTTTGTGATGCATTTGCTGTGCTCTAGGACACATGTGAAATGCAAGAAAAGTCTTGTTTCGTTGTTTCTTTGACAAATTAATTTGGCTATATTGTGCACTTTTTGCTAAGCCGCGCGCCTGTCAATCAAAACTGGTCAAAAATCAAAAGTTTGAAAACAATCTTTTTCAGAGCGAAATTATCTTGTATTTGGCATTTCAACCCGAGTAAACACATAAGATTAGTGAAACTTGAGTGTTATTTGTATTCCTGACCTGTTGACGACACCACACTCATTCATCTGTGTATGCCATTCCAGCAGCAGGTAACGCAAGAAAGAAAGACTGGAAAATGAAAGCCACATGTCCAGCGGATGACATTACAACTCCCAAAGCTTTTGGACCTACTTTTAGACATTCCTATTAAGATAGTTTTCAGTTGAGGCTGTTGAGGACATGGTTGGATTCCAGAGAATCAGCCTCATGGGGCCTAAATGAGAAATACTTTTTCATTTCTGTTCCCAAGTGCTCATCTGTCTTTCTTCAAATGGGTCCAATCATTATAAAGTCGCTTAGTTTTAGAGCTGCCAAGAGAATGGTTGACTTTCCTCAAAATACTGTCATACACTTTTAGTGATGTGGAATCATTTCACCTCCCCTCTCCAGCCTACTTAAACCCTACGCTCTGTTCCAGTGTTGTTCAGTATTGGCTGTGAGCTACACAGCTGAGTTTCCTTGTGATGGTCCCTTGACTGCTTCTTGGTTTATGGACTTTTGGATTGTATTTTGACCCCGGTTTCTGGACCTTGTCTTAGGTATCGTATGATTTTGTCTCTCTTCTTGTATTCAGATTTCACTGATCATCCTATTAACGGCTTCCTCATGACCTCATCACCCACGTAGGGTCCATCACTTTCTAACTAGCTGGTCTCCAGTGTAACAGTTGCCTGGGGCCTCCGTGCTGTTTCCAACAATACATGTTGAAGATCTGGTGACCATCCTTTCAACGGCTGTTCTTGTCAGCAAAGGACTCTCCCCAGTGACAGGAAAGAGTACAGTACAACATCTTTTTAGAAACCATACTTTGACCAACTAGCCTTTCCCTTTTTAACCTGGGTTGCTAATATTGCTATTGTCTTTTAGCTTTCCATAAGGATTGTAATTGCTTTCCTTAAGTAATTACTGAAAGGTCGACTCCAAATGAAGACGAGAAGGAATTCATCAAAGCTATAAAGAGCAATAAACATTCCACACTTTCTTATGAATATTGTCTCTCATGCCTGTCCTTGTGTTCAGAAAAGACATGCAAAGAGTTGTGCTATGGTAATGAGCCAGAATAAAAAAAAACTGACCAGCTGTTCACTTGTAGATAAAGATAGTAGCCCTCTGGTTGGAATCTAGTAACCTTGTCAGATATGAACAGCACTGAGCACTTGGGTCTGAGCCATTCATCTGGTAAGCCAGGTGCCTGTGAAAATGAAGGTTGCACATTCTAATGAGAGACCAGTGGGGTGTTCCGAGGTCACATTTCCTTTCAATGTTGAAGTGATTTCAGCGTGATTCCAATTCCTTCACAGAATTTTTGTCTTAATAATTGTGTGGGATGTGGGGAATATTTATGATCTACACAACGCCTCCAACAGTAACAGCAGTGTTTTTATGGCTTTTCTTCAAGAATATGATCCATGATCATCACAGAAATCTATAGCCTATTGTAGATATAAAGCTTGCATGTTAAAAGTATACATCATTACATTTCTTGATAATTAAGTTACAAGAAGGTCACTGTATAAAACAAGAAAAGAATCTTTACATTTTCAGCTGTTGCCAAAACTATTTATATAAGTATAAACCTGCACATTTATCAGTATTCTTGCCTGAATGACTATTGAATTAACATCATTACCTCAAGTATTATGTGCTATTATGTACAGTAAAGCTGACATAATCATCTAAATGAGCTCAATTGCTTGCAGCATTATATTTTCAAACAGCCTTTGACATATCTTACAATATGTTTGATGAGTTTTCGGTTCATTCTATTTTTTAGCTTTTCTTCTTAGAGCATGTCCATTATTAAATGAATTTTACAAGTGTCAGGTAATTTTTCTGCTTTATTGTGTTTGTTTTAAAATGGACATAAACAATGTGTAAAAAGAATATTATCTATTAAAAGCTAAGATAAGAGGTCAAATGAAGAAAGAAAAATACCTATAAAACTATTAATCACACAAAACATTAGCTTAATTATACCCATCAGGGGTATAAATTAGTTTGAATGTTTTACATATACTTGATTTTTTATTCAGCAAGGAGAATAAACTGAATTGAAGTTTATTGAGCTCTTTGAACTCTGGCCCTTCAGCTATTTAGCTACCCATGAGCATGGCATTTATAATTCTGTTTACTTCATGTAAGGTTAATGTTTCCTTATGTGTGTGATTGAGCTTGGCTTGTTGTTTTCATTTCATGTTAAAGCTAAACCCTTCTGTAAATTCCCTTTTTTAAGATCTTTTTGTACCAGTAAAGATTCCTTCTCCTTAGCCGTACTACCAGGCACTCTGCCTGATGCTGAATTGTGATTTTTTTTATCAAACCCTGAAAAAATGCATCTAGAGCTATTCAGTTTCTCCAAATGAGAAATAGTTTTGCTGTAGGCCGCATAATTAGATGGGCATGTATTATTGTATCTCTGCATTTTCTTTTTCACTGTTTCATCAACAAAGTCTGTAGCAGAATGCAATACCTTCCGGCACGTGACATATTGGAGAGGTTATGTTTATTAACCTTGAAATGATTCTAGATGAATCTCAAGAATAAGCCTATTCAATAAGGAGGAACAGCTTAATGTTGGAAAACTCTTCTGCTGGTCTCCTTAAAACCAGACTTGCTGTCATAGAACAGTGAAAAAGAAGACTGCAACCCACATTGATATGCTGTGGGATATGTACAGTTCCTGTATATAATGGAAATGAACAACAAAGCTACTGCTGAAGTTGTGTGACAGACTGGCTACGTGCATAAATGTTGGACTTGCAGGGTGGTTTTAAGAGTCGGGATAAAAATAAAAGGATGCCATTTGGCCCATCTTGTTTTGCGTTGTTAGTAAAGTGGAAGAAAAATGTGATTTTTTGGAAGGTCAATAAAGTTCGAGGCTATAAAACATACCCAGAGCACAAGAGATCTTCCTCACAAAGGGGGTGAAATAACAGTGTAAGAACATAAGAAACCACCTTATGGCTTATACTGTACATCACATCTAGGCCATTTAGTATTTAGTGGTAGTTTATTGACCCAAGGCTCACATCCAGCTGTTTCTTGAGGGAAGCCAGGATATTGCTCCCACAACCCCTTGATTAAAGAAAAGAGCATGTCAACCCTTTTTCAAGTAGGTTGTATGCATCTGATAAATTGTTTCTTACTTCACTAAATTACACTCTTTCATTGTGCAGACATACAGTAGTTACATGGCACATGACATCTGTGGGAAAATGTTTGTATTTCAGTTCTAGAGTCTTGGCAGCACCAACATTTTTATTTAAGGAAGAAAATAACAACCAAAGATGTACAAAAAATCTATTGAGGATGGCTTCAAGCATCCCTTCTATCACTGAGTAGCGCCTCCTGGTACATCATCTGTTTATACTGATGCACAGACCATCTTTTCACATGGAACAACAGCTTCTGAAGAGCTCATCCACACGTACTAAAACAAATATTCCTTTCAAATCTGTTATTATGGATTCTTTCTCTGTTTTCTCAAAAGGGCTCACATTAGAAGATATCTAAACATTTGGTGATAAAGACTTAGATGTCTCACTTAAAATGCACAGTATTTAATGGTTCCAGCCACTTATTGTCCATGGTTTACCCTGGTGGTTTAGTTTTAATTGTGCTTTCTTTAGCAGCCTTTGAAAGTATTTGAGAGTTTTGAAAAGTGTAGTAACTGCTGTATTAACCTGTAATTGAGCTATGTTAGGATTAAAAGGAATTTATAAATACACATTAAAATGATTGAATCTGTACAGCCTGGATGATAGAAGACTCTTTGTACTGAACAAACCTGAGCAATGAATGTGGACGTACTATATAGCAAGTTAAGTGATGATTCTCCAAGATTCTTAAAAGAAAAAAAAAAGAACTAGAATACTGTGTTTTAAAAAAACAAAATACTGTGTGTATACTCTGTGGGTATATACTGTATATACTATATAAAGCAGGTTCTACTGTATACAGTATGTTTACAGGTGTATTTTTTTACTTGGATGACTTAAGAAATTGTAAGGCTGAAGTTGCAACTCCCAGGATGTTCTGAGCTCACAACATCCGTAGCTCGGGGATTAACGAATAACTCCATCTGAAAGCCAGCATTGAGGACTGCATTATTTATCACAGAACTGTAACGCCATACCCAAGTTGACAGTCAGACCGAGTAAGGTCAAGGTGATCAAGAACTGAAGAGACATACTTGAAGAGATACTTAGAGCTTTTGTTTGTATTATGTAATTGTTTTTATCCAGTTGGTTTTTCTCAAGTTTCTTTTCTGGTTCTTGAATATTGTTTGAGGGAAAATCTTAAATGAAATTCTTCTCATGTTAATTGCAGTAAATCTTTTTCTGCAATATACAGTAGCCTGAATCCAATCCTGTGACTATGGTCAGTAGTTTAGATTAGTTGCACAATACCCTGTATCTGTGATCTTCTAACTAATAGGTTACCATGTTACTGATGAGCAAATGATAAGCAATCATGCCATTACTGTATGCAAAGTGAGCCTCTATTTAAAAAAAAAAGCACACTTCTTCAACTGGTCTTCCATTATTAAGCTTTCTTATATTTCAAGCTAGTTGAGTCAAGTCGAACTGAGGAAAACAAAGTCACTTCACAGTGGGGAACTACCATTGCATACAATCTACATTTACTGTAGTGTTCCCAGCACTCTCGAAGTCCAGACTTAACATGGGTCCATGTAAAAATGTCAACAGAGGATGTGATGTAAAACGGACCTATGCATTTGGAAATGCTTTGCGGTGGGGGCCATGGTTATCGACATCTTTATATCATAGCTGAATTTTTAGGATCACCTCTGCAGCCACCAAGCCCAACACAGTGATGACTTACTCAAACAAGGATGTGTTTTTCCTCTTTCTTGCACAAAGGGAGTAAGAGTATATACACACTATTAGCTCATCTTCATGGTAAAAATAATATCATGGTTGGTACACACAGGTATTGATTTGCACATTTGTAACCTTCCCAATCGATTATTGCATCTCTGTATATGCTCATTTACTTTCCCTTGTGCTCAATGACTGCACATACTTTTATGTCCTGTCATTTTCACACTAGAATCATGTTTAAATTTCCTTCAGTTACAGTAGATGTTCAGTCCATCCTCCAGGGTCTCGACTACACACAAATAGACCTTTCTAATTCATTATAATAAGTGCTACAAGTGTGTCATCAGAGACACAGTAATATGATGCTTGGATCTCCTTACATTAATATTAATTTTGTGGTTGTGAAGTGCTTAAAAGAACTAAACAGTACAATTTCAAGTATCCAACCGTTGAAGAGGACATATTAAAATTAAATTCAATATTAAGTGGCATTTCCTATGATGTGTAACACATTCCAATAAATATGCAAAAAATAAGTTTAAAAATAAAGTAAACTGCATTTTAAAATGACGTTGAGGATCATACGATTACTTCACCGAAAAGCTAAATATTGTTTATAAGAAATTTTATGAAAATGCATTAATTCTCCATGTCTGTAGTACACTTAATACCTAGTGATCCACACAGCCCATGAGTCCCTATGTGCTCTGTGGGTCATAACGTACAAACAAGCAGCATGAAGATCCATGTACTGTCTTATATTCGAATTCTCATTGAAAGACTGTGTTTCAACAGACTCTCTAAAGCTGAATTCTTTTCCATCTCATGCTTATCTTGAGAGTCCTCCAAAAATTGATTTTGGAAAGGGTTTATTTCACTGTCTATCTTATTTGGGTTTTAAATTATTTCTGGCGCTCAAGATACAGTATTGTGTTTTTACCTGTGGTGAAATGACTAGAAACAGTTGCAAGATATTGACTCAGCAGCCAAGCTCATAAAATGAATGAAATATATGTGCAACCTTGGGGAAGGGGTGGGGGGGCTGAATTTTAAAATGCAAGTCCGTCTCAGCATTTTGTCTGAATCTCACATTTAACAAAATTGAGTCATTTTTATACTAATCTTATTGTTTCTCATTCTCATGACTAATGCTGTGGTTCTCTTTAAGATAAATATGGTTGTCTTGCAGATGAATAGAGCAGCATATCACAGTTTTGCTGGTTTTGCAACCAGTATTCAATCATTTCTGTTCTTAACACCCATCATCAGAAAAACCTCCTTGCACCTTCACCACACTCAGAGTTGTTTAATATAATTGAACTTAGAGGCTGACGTTTTTATTGGCACCATGTAGTCGTTTCTACTGCAAAATATAGTTTGTACAGTTCAGTTAGTGAACTGTTTAATTAGCATATACAGTACTATCTGCTAAGCATATACTGTAGCAGCCATATACTTTGAAATAACTAAAAATACATTTGATATTTTTGGATAGCAAATAATGCATCCACACACTTTCACAGCCTTCATTTGAATGATTTATAAGCCATGTTCTGCAAAACTACATTGTGAAGTAGCCTTTTATGCATAGAACTGTCTAGAATGCAATATGTAGTTTGAAAACTAATTTTAACTATATAGAGAATAGTTTAGGAAAACCTTTTTTTGATCTAAACAGTGTTTCTCTCTCTTGATATACTCAAAGGAGAATTAAGCACCATAATAAAGTAAAAATATTACTACCATCTTAAATAAAATGCTTAAGCATCCATTTACAAAATATTTTTTAAAGTTGTTTATTTGTAACCATCTAAGGATCACAAGAACAAAAATAATGGACTCTGTTGATCTTTTGAATGTTCTTGGGCACTACTCTTGCTAATAGCCCTTTCATGCGATCCAGCTTCTGCAATTAGTTTGCCAAATGAGAAAATGTAGCTGATCCACTTAATCACGGTGGCAGCCAAACAGTGCTAATGTTCTTGTTATTGTAATAGGTGGAAGATTACTGTAAGTGGGTATAGCTGACTGTCCCAAAACTAATCCTGTTTTTTTGCCATTTTTAAAACCTGCATTAGAAGTCTTGCCCTCCTGTTGGTTTGTAACGCTCAGTGAATTGGAGTGCTGAATACTAAACAGATTTCTATCCATAAATATCAAAACACAGGATTTGTGCCAGCTAGGTGCCAGCGACAAGGAGTGCTGCCCCTCATCTGTGAATGTTTGTCTCTGCCTTGTCACACTGCTGTAGGCCTTCTCTAGTTCAGACAAAAGATTCGAGTTAAATTAAAAGAGGTGGCTGCTGGTCAAATGATCCACTCAATATACTGTACTTGTCACTGCACAAGGAAGTGCAGGGCTTTGACAACTGATGTCTATTG
The DNA here is from genome assembly GCF_055471065.1 of Atractosteus spatula. Lineage (NCBI taxonomy): Eukaryota > Metazoa > Chordata > Actinopteri > Semionotiformes > Lepisosteidae > Atractosteus > Atractosteus spatula. Next base: position 38,110,414 of record NC_142706.1, read on the forward strand.
GGACAAAGTGGTCATTTATGTTTCAGATACTTAATATCTTTATGACCCATATGTACATGCTGCATAGACTGAAGACTTTGATTAAATTAGTAAGATAATTCCAAGTGTTTTTTGGGCTTTTATGTGTACTGTACATGTATGTATATGTATATCAGGTTTGGTAGCTGCGTCAGCATGCGTAGGCTGCAACGGAATAAGTGATAGGTTTATTCCATGCTGAAAAGAGAAGAAATAAAGGTGGAGCCTTCTTCGGGTGTAAGAAAAATCCAGACAGAACCACAGATTCAAACAACTATCTTCTGTACATCTCATTTCACCCCAAATACTAAAAACTCTCCCTTTTTCACAGTTCCTTCCGCTACGACGACTCTGCAATGATGACATCGATTTCCAGAACCAAGCATTCAAAATGCACACTTTTTTCATCAACAGAGGATAACCCCCCCCCCCGTGTTATTGACAGGGCCCTCACTCAAGCCAAAAATAGCCCCTTACACCGAAGAAGGCTCCACAGCTGAAACATTGTTTTCTTTCTTCTCTTTTCAGCATGAAATAAACCTATTACTTGTTCAGACATTTGTTTTAGCCTTCTCTAAAATGGATATTGAACTGCAATAAAACTCTTCATGCTTCCCTGTGTCTTTGTAGGTCTAGTGATTATGGAACAACTTATACCAAGCTGAACCTGATGCCTGGTACCACAATTGTTGTCACCAACTTTTACATCTGCCCCACCAACAAGAAAAAGGTAAGCCCATCTAAAGACATTTGGGACCCTGATTACTATTCCTCTCATGGTGCATGTTTTCAGCTCCGAGATCATACATACTTTCTAAGGTTCTTATTTCACATACCACCCTTTAAGGTTACAATTGATTAGAATTAATCAAAATGGTAAAAGCCCTAAACTAACTGCAGATGCTGTACAGTAGTTATTAAGAACATGAACAATTGTATTGCTATAGCTCTACAGTATATTCTAAAGGATCCCAAAATGCTTTACATTCATGAGAGGATGCTTTACTCATGCACTAGTAAATTTGCGGAGAACTGAAAAATCACCAGCTGGATTAATTGAAACTTTAGGTAGCCCAGATTGTTCAAGCACAGAGTTGAATTTAGCCAGGATACCAGGGTCTAAACCCCTAATCATTCAAATGGTGTTGTGGGATGTTTAATGAACCAGTAGTCAGGACCCCAGTTTAATGTTGCATTCAAATGATGGAGACCGGTCTTGTGTGTAAAATAAAGTATGTTCTGCAGGCCATACACAATACTGAGAACAATAACATGAAAAAACAAAAAGTGAAGCTTAGTCACAGGATAGTACTCTGACTGTAATTTTAGTCCTAGATGTCTCTTATGGACTTAAGAGCTTCAGCCAAAGGTCAGTCAGGATTGTTATAAGCAAAACAATAATCTGCAGGGATTTTGCTTCTGTACCAATCTATAAAATAATCAGGATATAGGATTGACAGTCGCTAATTGTCTGGGAATCAGTGGTTAATTTCCCTGTGGGGACTATTAGAGTGAGATGAAAGAGCTCCAGCATAAGCCTGCTTTTCTCTGCTTCTTCCAGTTTTAAACTATGATAGTAGCTAGAGTTAAACTCTACAGATTCAGCATCAAAATAAATTCACTTTAAAACACAAAAAATTAAAATAGATGTACAAAAATAGGCATACTCAATTGACATAGGATGTAAAGACACAATAAACTGTTTGCAAGTGGAGTCGTTTGGAACCCACTGTAGAGCAGCTCAGTAGCACTTTACTTGAATCAGGCTAAGCAACATTGTTATAACCACCTCATAAGCGCTATACAACATGATAAAACAGGTATAAAAACCCTATAGCAAAATTAAGTTTCAGATTAATGTACTATTTAATAAGGAAGGTGTGCAAATTCATTGAGTGTTCTATATTCTCTTCAATTAATCCAGATGGTTTGAATGGCTTCCTGTCATTAAACATTCTGATATTCTTCTTCCTGGACTGCATCTGCATGATGTCGGCACTCAAGTCCTTAAAGTTGTCTTCCATTTTCACTGTAGCTTGCATAGGTTGCACATATATTTCCTGTAGCTTTTCTGTTGAAACTACGTCTATGTTATGAACAGTTAAGAATAATTGAGTGCCTCTAATGTCTTCTGCACAAATAGTAGTAAAGAATTCTGCTGTTATATTAGCTTGTGTAGTTTATTTGTTGGTTTTTTAGCCTCTTTCAAGCAAAGTGTCTTTGGCTTACCTTTACAAAGTACATAATCTGAGTGTGGTTTTAAAAAATCAAGTATCTATCAATGAAAGAGACATGTACAGTATGCCACAAAACCATGAAGCAGAATACAGTAAATGACTTAACACATTCACAAAAGATTACAGGGGCATGTTGGGAATGATGGTTTTCTAAGTTCTTTCCTGCAGTATACAGTATACTGTACCATGATGGTCAGTTAAAAGAAAGTCAGCTGCATTTGTGAAACTCATCATATAATCTTCTCATTTTTAACCTTTCTTATGTGAAGACAGCCCTCAAACCATTTTTCGCATCACAACTTCCCTTCATTTTATATAGTTCACTTCATCCTTCTTTTTCTTACCCAGTTTGCCAGTATTGTTTTATTGTCTATTCAAGCTGGAGAAATAGTTCATGGCTTTTCCTGAGCTCTAATGAAGCTTGTCTCAGAAGGTAGATGTGCACTATGGTTTGAATCAAAGGTCATTGATCTCAGACCAAAATGAAAGCAGTAATGATGTTAATGATGATAATAAAATCGGTATTAAAACCAAATGAAAAAAAGGTCAAATATGAAAATGTATTAATAAACTTTGCTCTCCAGAAGAATATCATCTGTTCATATAATAGAATTGTGATTTTCAAAATAGCATACTTGCTCTTTCTCGGAATTATGTGAATAAAGGTTTAAAGTAACATACTGTTAAAAATGATTCATCAGTTGTTTGAATGGCCTTCTGCAGGTATGCCATTTTGAGTTGTCTCATGTGTAAGGAATTATATATTGACAATTATAATATTACATTAAAAAGTGAGAGGTAAGATACACTAGGAACAAATATCACATTGTATCTTTCCCTTTGACAGAAATTTATGATTTTGTCAAATATACAAGTTATATATGCTCTTTTTCTGTTTTTTAAACCATAACAAACTCAGTGACTTTTTAATTTCTATGTGGTACTAGGCGAATGCTACAGCTAATCGGAGAGGTCTAATTCTTATTTCAATAAGGTCAAGGAATATTTTTAATTTCAAAGTTATTTAATAAAACATGGAGACAAAATTAATGCCAAGATCTTATCTTATATTCAAGTTTTCTTTTGTGAATTTATGACAAACACACGATAGGATTAACAGACAACTTTTTTACTGCATTAATTGAACACGTTTCCTGGTAACTGTAAACCTGCAAATGCCTTTGGTTGTAACTCTCAACCTGCAGCACAACAGGGAAATTAAGTGAATATTAACATGGAGTAGTGGCAAATGAATTTCCCAGATTTTGCCACTGTGGCTTCAATACATTCACTGACACATTCACCACTTTCAGGCACTACTGTATGTGAACTTGGAAAAACGTCAATGCTGTATGCATGTATAATCAACATGTCTGACAGCAGTGATGTCGCAAAGTGTGAGTGGTCCCCCACTGTGACGAATTCCAAGGAGGAATTTTATAGTCACACTCTGTACTTCAGATGTGTACTGTATCTTGACATTGAATTGTGGAGAGAATAGCAAAAGTGCTATTGCCAGGGTTTACATTTATGGAGAAAGTTTTGTGCACAAATGTTTTTGTACTTTGTGAGACAGCTGTGAACTCAATTTGTTTAGAGGGATTTTTGTTCCACTTAACAAACTGTGCTGAATTGGCACCCAACTTTGAGTGATTGTCCCTCAGTATGCCCACAGCAGGTTATATTTCTCTCTTCATTTTACTGATAAAATAATAACTGAAGGAAAATACATCAGCCCTGTGTAGATGACTTTCATACCATATTGCATTGGTTTCTCACTCTAAGCACAATAAGGGAGACATCTGTATTTATGAGGCTTTACTACCGTAGGCAAGTTCAGATAATTGACCCCTGAACAAGCAGAACATGAATGATCTGGTCTAGAAATCTTAACATCCTTTCCAGTTACTGTACTTCCACATTTTTATGGTAGAGTGAAGTGGGGCTTTGGAAGTTAAGAATGCATATTGCACTGTATTTGATGTTAAGCTAATGCTTTCTGTTAAAGTTGCCTTTATACATGCATGAATTTAATTAATGCACATTCCTTTTTTATAAAAGACTAAAGTCATACATTTGTGTAAGATATTTTGCACAGAATTTCACAATTTGGGATTAACTTGCTGTGGTAAGTAATATTTTAACATCTATTGAAGTATTTATAGGCTTTAAAGGTGTTGTCTGAAGGATTATTGTTATGTCAGGTGCTCTTTGCACGCACTACAAGAGTAATATAAACTCATTTAGAAATTGAGAAAAAGAGACCTTTAATGAAAACCTGAGTGTCGAAAGTGACTTATTGAGTAATGGAAGAGAACAATAATGGATGTCAGATTGGTGGTCTTCCTTTTCTTCTCTATCTAGCATGTTAAATTTGAAGTGTACAGTAATAGTGCCTTTACTCTTATCTGAGAGAAGTCCCACTGTCCCCACATTTGACCTAACACCTACACGTTTCGCTGGTAATTCTTCCATTAAAGAATGATTTTTATCTCTGAAGTTCTGAAAGCACTTTACCATGTACGGTAGGATGGGACCCAATTACTGTTATTCAGCATTGAAGTACTCCACCGAGAATGGTGTTGTACAGTATCTGGGTTTCGTAAGGCAGCCATTATGTGCCAATAGACCCTCTACTCAGTGGATCATGTAGAGTAGTAAAACATTTCTTCCACAACAGTGTGCTTGTACAGTTACTGTAGCTAAGGGCATACCATACACAAACTTTAAAATATACCCAGGACAGTGGGGTTAACATGCCTAATCTTTAGATAAAAGACAGTGAAATCTTTAAAGAGGTCAGAACCTTGGTTTAATGTCTCATCTAAGGGATAGCACCTCCTACAGTACAGTGTTTCTGGTCACTATATCGAGGCATTGATTTAGAAATTCTGGTCTGGACGGAAGTGTGTCACCTACGTCTCCAACATCCCTTACACCAGCTGTTTTTTGTGTGAAATATAGGTCCAGTCTTACTTACATTAGTTTCTTAAACTAACAAGATCACAGTGCAGGATGATTTCAACAACTGTATCCAAATACATGCACAAGTAACAGACTGTCTGGCAAACATAAAGAGAGAAATCCTTTATTTCCGCAATGATAAAAAATATAGTTCTATAAATTTAAAATGAATCCCATCAAAATTCCTGATAAGATTTATTTCAGCAATGAATCCAAAAGTTGCAGATTTACTGTGCCAGAACTTGATCCCTGCTGTCTTATTTGCTTCTCTCTTTCTCTCTGCTATTATGCTGTCTTTTCCAGTCAAGTGCAATGTTGGTTACATGAGCTTGACTGGTCAGGGATTGGAAATTCCATCCTCTTAAATTGTCAAGCAGCTGGTGTCTACTCAGCTGTTTATCAGATTACCCCTAACTGTGAAGGTTAACTGTTAGGCATGGTGACCTTAAAAGCAATTGATTTTTTAAAAATGTCATTAAATTATTTAATCCTGTACTCAAGAAAAGAAAACGTTATAAACTTCTTCTTTGCACTTATTTTCTTAAGTTTTTCAAAGTAGATAAAAATCAGTAGTTAAAATCTTTTCAGGAGGTCCACAAGAATGAAATCAGTAAAATGTGTACTGTATGTCATTTTGCATACTGTTATTTCAAAGTGTTGTAAAATATGATTCTATTCAGCTGTAGAAAATGTTTTGTTGATCATACTGTAGATCACTGAAACACATTTGTTAATTGTACTGTGGTGCAGTTGTGGTGCATTTCTGCTTACTATGCTGTTATCCTCAACACAATAGATGTTGTTTAGTCATCGTACAATAATTGATCATTCAATTCACATTTTTGCAACATTTATTTGGTAATGTTTTGTAAAGTCTTTAAAGGCTCTTTATTGGACCCACTGTCTTCACAAACAAAAAACACTATTTGGTGAACACAGGCTCTATAAATAACTTTTTAACTCATGACAGTAATTATTCTGCATGTGAAATGAGGCACATTTTATATAAAATAGCTCTTATTTAAACCTCAGTAGTTACCAAGAGTTTAAAACACCTGTATATTGTGAAGCTGCAAAGTTAAACTATGGTTTAAGGTCAGACTTTCTCTTTGTGGGATGTTTCAGCTACTCTTAATATAGCAGTGTTGCAACACACTGGGTGCTAAATACACCATTGAGAATGTATGTCTGGAATTGGGGATTTTAAAGGCAAATAATTCAATTTTAAACTGAAAGTGAAACCTTGCTAGTATCCAATGAAATGAACACATGCAAATAAAGAAAGAAATGTTTAGTCTTTAGTCTTAGTTTAAAAGGGGGAAAGCCATGTTTCTACTAGGAGAAATTGAATTGAATTTCAGATGTTTGTCATTTCCCAATGACGACTGTTCTGTAGAATGTAGTTAGGTCACTAAAGAAATTGTTGTCCTTGACTCTGTTTATATCTTTATTTCTGGTCTTTGTTTCATTTGTATTTCATCTGAAACTTTTTCCATTCAAAATATTGTACGCCTTATTGAGTGTAAGAAAAAGGTGTTGAACATGATGTGGTAATAACAGCTTCATTATTATTTTCCAGTACATTTAAGATTTTTAACTCTAAAAAGTGGGGTCATAGTTGACTGTAACCTACTCATAACCCTACATGTTATAACTATGGTGTACTTTTATCTCAGACTAACGGAAACATTTAAGGAGCAAGTAAATCCATGCTGAAAAGCAGAAAGAAGAACCAATATTTAGCCTGTTCAGCCTTCAGATCTTGAAGGCTCAACAGCTGATGCATTGTGTTTCTTCTTTCTTGCAGCCAAGGTACAGTACATTGACATACAGTACAGTAGCACCCTACTCAAACTTGTGACTGAAACATATACTGCATATTGTACATACGGGGTATGCATATGTATTACGTATTAAATATGAAGTGCCTTTTTACTTAAATTATTATTGCCTTATTACCACTGCAAAGCTGCTAAAAACGTATTAATTTTTTTAAGCACTCCAGAAGAAGTTCTCTTGAGAGAGACAGTGCCATGACAGGTGCAGCATTTTTGTCTCCTGTGTTTCCTTTTTGTAAAACTGATTTGGGTTGGAAGCAGTCTTTACATTTGTGGCTTTCACATTCTGAATTCAAATGTTTTTCTCACATTGATTATTTCTTCTATTATTTTCTTCTATTTCTTCTATAAAAATTGAGACGGAGAATTAATAGCTCCAGGAGTAATCTCTCCTGCTTTACATACGGGTGGTTGATTTCTGCCATGCTGTGCTTCTCTTCTTGTTTAGAATCAGTCTAACAAAATTATAATGATCCTTGAACAAAAAGAAATTGTTTCCAACTCTTCGTGATGGACAACTCCAGGCTCTATTGATAATTAATTGGACAGAACAGAGCAAGTAACTCCATTGGTATTTCTTTTTAATGCCTTTATCAGCTTTGTCATCAAATAAACCCCTACTCACTCATCAATAATGACAGCATTTACTTTACACGACACCTTTTGTAGTACTAGAACTCTAGTTCTAATGATCCCATTCCAAAATGTTTGTGCAAAGGTACCTTCTTGTGCTGGAAGTAAATTGGTCCAGGTTAGAAGTGACTCCTTTCAGGAGGTACTGAGGCAAAATGTTGCTTTTATATTAAGCTCTAAATTAAGGCCTGACCAGGCCACTGGTGTTCTACATTATGGGCTTAATTGTGTACTATAGTACCTCATTAACTTGAAATTATATTAATATTTAGTCACTTATTAAATTAAAATATGTCCACTAACTTTTCAGTGTTCTACTGTGGGTGTTTGGATATTAAATCAAACATTTTTAAATTGTTTTCTATCAGAATTTATGTTCTATCACAACAATCTACCTCACTGAATGTTTGTTCCCTTGGAAAATCATTGTGTTTATCAAGAATCAAGGAACCATGCTTTGTCTTTATGTATTCTGACAAATAATAAATGTGACTTGTAATATTCAAGGACACAGATAGCTCCTGTACATTTATTCCTTGTTCAACTGGTTACTTTAAAGGGAAATTGTTTTTTCATCACAAAACCTCTGCCCCATTATCTTTTTGTCAAAATCCTTTCCTCTTCTTGGCAGTCTTTACAATTGGTTTCTTTTAGAGAAGAGTGTGGAAATTTCTGTTCTCAAAATAGGAAAACAAAAACACACACATACTGTGCACTTTGCCCCTCTGTCTCCATTCTACCATTCACTACCATTGCAACGAAGGACATTTTGCCTGACAAGAATAAGCATCTTCTTAGAGCAAAGAGCTTTCAGTCTTGTTCAGAACTGTAGATGAATTACTGTGCTGTTGCAAAGACAACAAGCTCCTAAGCTGGCTGCATACTTTGCAGAGGTGTGTTGATATTTGCTTCTTGTGGGTATGTAGCATCACAAATTAAGCCCCTGTTCCAAAGCCAAGAAGCATTTTACATGCTGACCTAGTTTTGATGTTTCTTTCCAGGAATTATGCCCCTTCCTCTACCATTTTGTTTTGAGCTCAAATGGTAACTAGCAACTACATGAGCCCTGGTCCTGAAGGCAGATGAAATCCACTACTGTAGTATACTCCTTAAAAACATTTGAGAGACTTACAGCTTCTTTAGATGAGTGCTAGGCTGTTAATAAGCCCAATGCCTTGTTAAACCAAGGACATTCTTCAAGTGGAGGTTTAATACACGTTGACATTTAATAACATGCTACAGCTGAAGGATATCCCTCTTTTATTCTTTTACAGAATAATGCTGGCAATTTTGATATCATAGCTTCTTTGATATTTAATCTTCAGGGCTTCCAAAACTTAGCAAGCCCCGCATTTTAATTTAGCTAAGGGTACTACTCATAAGAGTGCACACATTTTACATGTCATTATATAAAATAACCAAGACAATATTAATAAGGAACATAATTTTTTATTGTCAAAGAATCCTGAGAAATAACGTTCTGGTCAAGATGTAGGAGTTTAGTTTTCATTGTTGTAAGGGCTCTAACTAAATTCTTACACAGGAAAAAGAAGTGGGTGTTACCTTTATTTCAGACTCAACAGCTCCTCACAGAAATATCAGAGTAGAAATTAGATTTTGTGGATTTCAGTACTTTATCTATTAAACTCGGGACTTTAAAAACAAATACCTAAATACAGTAGCTGTGTTTCTATTTTCAAAAGTTTTGAAAACAATCTTGTGAATCTTATTGAGTTATTCATTTATTTGAGAAAGTAAATCAACTTAAAATATATCATAAAAGTAAAGATAAGCTTAACACTTTTTTCTGCATTGTTTTCATGGGGTGAGTTTTATCCTTCACAGATTATGCTTTTTTCTTAAATTCTTGTTGAGAAAACTTTATAAAAAGTGTTATCTATCCAAGTTGCCTAAATCAATAGCAAATCATTTTTTCAAGAAATGGTTGGATGGGATCTTGGGTTCATTTAGCTGCTAATATCCAAATTAGATAAGTAGGTTAAATAATCTCCTTTTGTTTTGCAGACTTTTTATGTGCTATTATCCTTTCTTCTACCTCTAATGCAGAATTCAGATGTGACTTATTTTTACGTAAAAGGTAAAACAATGAAAAATAAGCTAGCTGTTTTCATTAAATCCTTTAACATTATCACTTTAAGGACTGCATTGCGAATTTTCAATGAAAATACTGTGATCTGGAAATCATTATATTAAAACAAGATGGACGTAATACATTCCTCTTTGCTTTTGCTTGCCACACTGTAGTCTGTGTTTACCATGATGATAAGCAGCTATGCTGAGTGAAATTAATTGATCCTGACAAAAGGTTCAGCTATAGTAGCCTGCTGCTGACCTAACTCCCCATATCTGATCCATCTTATCAGCGCAACACAGAACGGAGCTGAAACAGCACTCTTTTAAATAGAGGAAGCAAATATTCTCAATCAGAAAAACAAGAGGAGAAACACTGCTGCCAAAGCCAGAATAAATGCTAGCTTTGTGTTTTTACATTGCTCACACTGCATTTGGGACAGTGAGAGTGTGAGGTTTATGGGCTGGTATTATTTTTAGTTATTATTGTCTCCCGGGTTACTTGGTATTGGGATGTCACCACTTTTGGACAGTTGATAACACAATTATCTCACAGTAATATTGAAATGTGTTGGCCACACCATAGCAATTACAGTACCTGTATACAAGCGGTAGATATAGTGGATGTGCAAACATAACTCTGAAATGTGTGACTGGCATTATTGTATGAATGGAATTTCAGATTCTTCATTTGCTTGATGTTAATGTGAGCACCTATAAAACCATGAACAAAACTGCAGCTGCAAATGAAGGGTGAGGCTGTTTTCCTACCCATTAGGTTTGCAGGCAGACAACAATGGCATCCAGATCAATACAGCTCTGCCAGATTCAGTGACTGCATCATTTACTTCTCTCGGAGCAGGCAGTCTGATGATAATTGTCTGATCTATAAAGTCTCTGGAGCTTTGTCTCTCTCTTGTTTAGGTTATATCTTTCAATTGGTGTGTGACAGAAAAAAAGACAAAGAAATGAAATCCTGGGCTGGAGGAAATCGATCTTCTTTTTTCTTGGTGTGCTACTGATACTAACTGGATATAAATTCATACTGTATGTGCTGATTGTAGATTATATTTAAAGACAAGAATTTAAGCATTATGCACGTCGGTTATGTAGAAATGGAAACATACCAGGTTATTGAGGTTTAAACATTAGGAGTGTTTCTCTGAGTCTGTTGCTTACTCTTTGGAGAAAGTGTTTGGCCTCAAAGGAATTTACTATTTTGTCAGGTTTTGAAAGTGCATGGCTGGGTAATTAGTGCTAGTGGTCTTACCGAGCTTTATTATTTTAACATACAAGAACCCGTGACACCTGGTATGAACTGCAGTTTCCTTTAAATGTCTTCCTAAACTTAATTGTTCCCATGCTGCTCCCACATGATGGTTTCCAAATAAAATATGTTGACACTCATAAATCCCAGTGACTGTCAAAGGTAAAAACAATTCTCAAATTTAAACTGTCTGTTTAGAGTGTATATAGGTCCCCTGTGTACATAAGTTGTGTGAAGCTGCATTGACAAAGATCTGGCAGCTTGTACATTTTTCTCTCTGGAGAGGTTGCTGTCAGACAAGAATGATATGGGCTGGATAGAAAGAGCCATGGCTGTCAGCTCAATGACAGCCAAATCAGAGAAGAATGCACGTGTACCAAATTTCCTGTGTCAATAATACTGTGTAGAGTCTGATCCTACAGTCCCTGCATTGTTTTACAATTTTCGGCACTTTTTTAGGAACACTTCAAGAAAGCACACATCGGAAGTACTAGAACAGCACAAAGAACAGGAGTTCATAAGGGAAAAAAATAAGTAAAGTGAGGACTAGTTAAACAAGACCTGAAGATGAAAAACACATTTGACCACATTGTTATAGATGTTTTAATAAAACATATAATATAACCTTTATCTTTCCAGAAAGAATTGCTGAAAACGAATGCTACCGAATGTCAAATTAAGAGAACCTGTCTCCTTGCAAAATATTTTCTTTTTTTAGACCCTGCAAACAAAAAAAAATGTGTCTGAATGTTTATAATGGCCTTGGAATTGTCAGACGTGAGTGTTTGAAGGATCAGTGGCACACTCATTCCAGTCACAATGGAAGCCACATCAGTATACAGGAGTTTCCAACAGATCATAGAAGATTAAATGGCCGAAAAACCCATCAGTAAGAGGACATTCTTCTGAAGTGCTAAATGGTTATGAAATTTTAATTATGTGCCATGAGGCTAACCAGGAATCTAATTTGGCAGGCATGATCAAACATTCAGTGCATTTTCATAGAGCATATACTGTAACTGCAATTCACTGCTGTATTGTGCTTGCAAACATTGCTTTGTGACTGAATGCTCATGTCCATCACTCGTAACAAGAGACATTACAACAGCAGACATTGCCTTCTGGGCTCGAGGGTTTGCACTAATAATAACATCACTTTATTAACCCTTTACAATTTCTTGCATTAGGAATTATCTTTTCACATACCCCAGCTTGCTTTCCATGAGACACACAGACAGGGAGAGAGTCTGGGGTCAGAGCGCAGGGTCTGCCATTGTACGGCACCCCTGGAGCAGTTGGGGTTAAGAGCCTTGCTCAGGAGCCCAATGGAGTAGGATTCTGCTGCTGGCTGCGGGATTTGAACCGACAACCTTCCAGCCACAGGCGCAGATCCTTAGCCACAGAGCCACCGCTCCGTCCAGTGCCACTTGTGGTACTGTATGTTTTTGTTTGTCGTCTTTAGAGTTATCTTTTCATTCTGTGAAAAAAAAGTTATGGTCCATCAATGCTTTTCTCACCTAGAAATTCAAAGAGTGTAGAATGTAACAAACAAATTTATATAAATATGAAATACGCTCCACATGTTGTTTTTAAATATGATAATCTAAATGCTACTTAGAGAAGAAAGGGAAATTGGATTTCTGATACAGTTGCTTTGAATAGAATGTTACATATTCTTTTCTCTCCAAATACACATATATATATACACATTTCAGTATACTTAAGAAATGGGAATTGCAGATGTATTAATAAGGTACAAGATACTAGATACCTTTCTAGATACAATTACAGTATTCCTCACAGCAGGATTAGAAGACTTATTAACATAATATAACTTATTAACAAGACCAGTTCACTTTCAACAGAAAACTGCTGCCAATCCAAGTCTTCTGATGGTGGTAATTGCTTACGACGTATGCACTGAGAAGAAGATTACTGTTACAATTTGACAGCTTTTGGAAATGAGCAGATGACAGTACAGTAATAGGCAGACATGATCAAACACTCAATGCATTGTCACAAAGCACATTACTATCACTGCTTCAGCAAAGCAGAGATCACAATACCAGAGGGGCCCTATCATCATCTTGGGTAAGAAATGGAGCTTTAGCTTACTGAAATGCATTTTCATAGATTCAAAACCCAAAAGTAAAATCCCAATCAAGATGTATGATGCTCGCAAACATTGTTTTGTGACTGGATGCTCATGTGCATCTCTCTTAGTAAGAGACGTTGCAACAGCAGGCATTGACTTTAAGGCTAGAGCTTTTCCACATGTGGTATGTTTTTCTTAGATTAAAAAAAGTAGTCGAATTGAGTAAAACCTTGCAGTGGTCTTTTCTGTCCTCAAAGTATATACTATATTGAGTATTTCCTTACTATGTTCCTGGAATATAGTAATTATTTTCTTTTGATTTAGTACCTCTGATATCTAATCAGTTTGTTTAAGCAGCAGTGTTTGAGAATGAACCCCTGTTGTTGTTCTGTTGCATTGGACTATTTATTTTCCAGTCAAATAATACATAGAGCTCTCCTGTTGTTATGTTACCTCTGCTGATGTCTAATTCTAGCATCTCTGCAGGAGTTTATAAGTGTCCTGTGAAGGAAATTGATGTCTTTAGGTTATTAAGATGTGTTCCTACACAGAAAAGCAAAGCATAGAAACTATTTTCTTCTACAGTACCTGCATGTCAAGAAATGTTTTTTAAAGAAAGCCTTAAAGTTCCAGTTCTAAAAAGGTATGGTTAAATGCAAGGGATTTCTCTTGTAGTTGTAGTGATTTTTTATTTGTTCGTGGTTTATCTTCATTCTTTTGTGAACTTGATAACCTTTAGAGATAAATGTCAGTTTTCAAAATTAATATAATAGCTGGAGTTAATTGAATTCAGACACCCTCAAAAATCAAAATCTGGATATTTCTTCATTTTATTTACTCACTTAATACTTTAATTCCTGCCAGTTCCTTCAAGACACTGCTGTGTGGGTGTTTGAGGAATTGTAGAAATTCAACATGTTTGTACAGTATTTAAAATAGAGGTGCTGGTTTAGTCATTCACAGTACTGGTATGCTTACCTCACAATTTGTTTTAATAGAAATTGCCATGAGCTATTAAAATTTTTGTCAACATGATGAACTGTTGGGGAATTTGCTGTGTGAAAAATCTAGACAATTTACCCCTAGGGGAGTACTAAAGCTAAAACCCATATATGAACAGAAAATACAGAGAAGTACTTGCATAGAGTAGAATGTCCTGAGCTACATCAAATAAATCCTAGCTGACTCTAACTGACTTTAAAAACAGCTGTCATATAGGTTAATACGTACATGCTTGTCAGGGTGCAAAATAAAGTATGTTCTTAAAGCTGATTGGCAGGTGTCTTTCTGTGATCATTAGGAGAAAAAAAGAGCTATTTCCAGAACGTAGAGATTTTTCGTGTACAGTATGTTAAGACGGTGCCTTAACGTTTTACATTTCATGAGACAGGTGCTTGTTTAGTCTCTGTTTATGACCAGTCTTATATAACTTTTCTTTCAGGAACTGTCATGAAGGATTGGGGAGGTTAATAACAAATCCATGTGAATTTTTACTGAGTTACATTTATTACTACTTTGGTGCTTAAAAGATATAAACATTAGCCATCTAAGGTTTATTCCTGGAGGAATACAGCATGTTTTTTCCATCCTTGTCATGATGGAGGTTGACCTTCAGAAACCAAATAAACTAAACCATGTTGACAACTTTTTCAGTACAACCATTTGCGGTTTCATTTGTTTATTATGCTGTTGAACCTGGATGTCACCTGGACAGATGCCACATGGCATTCGACAGCATCTTATAATGTTAAATAAAAAAAAAGTCTCCAGATGGGAAAGGCAAAGAAGCTGTGTGATCTACCCAATCCATTCCCACTGTCGTGTGTTGAGGTAAACACCTCACTGGCTCTTATGCAGTGTTTCTAGAAGATATTTTCTATTGTATGAATCTTCACATATATCTGCAGAGACAGCTGCTTGATAGAAGCATTGCTTGTAAAAGAAGCAAATATAAGTTTAAGGATGAATACACCAGGAAAACAAGTGCTATACCCTTTCTGAGATCTCGGCTGGTATTTACAGTATATACTCTTAATGGCAGGTTAAGAATGTAAAAAAAGTGTTTATTTCTGGTGAACAATATTTAAAGGTGATGCCACCTCTTTGTTAATCTTTCTTTGAATTTTTATTCAGCCACAGCAAAGTGTAAAGACATGGGCTGCCAAGAAATTTCACAGATGGTTTTTTATGCACTGAGGTCAGCAAGTGATTTTCATCTTGTTCAGTGCATTAGGTTTGAATCTCGGTGCGGTGAATGGTTTGTGCATTTTAATTTGTAACTCCCTTGTGGTTTATCAAGACATGCGTTTTATGGGGTGGGGGTGGAAGAAGGGGCACAAAAAAGTTGTTTTTGCATTTATTTGCAAAACTAAGCAGGGCTGCCTGAGACGTGAGAAGTGTCATTGCATACTAATCACAGACCCCCAGATTTCCCCCCTCTTCCTCTGAGATTTCAATCCCAGGCTGACATTAGTGCCATTCAGCCAGATGATGTTTCCTTGGTATCATATGGGAGCGCTTCAGCCTTATGTTAACATCATGGTGTTAAAACAGATTGATGTCTAACTACATTAGTGAGCGAATTATCTGCTTTTTCTAAAATTTTCTGTGCCGGGAAGATGAGAGGAGTGACTCAGATTGGCTTTATGGAGTGTATAAAAGGTCAGTCACCAGAGAGTCTAACACCTAATGGGGAGACATACTGTAGAGGTGAAAGTGACAATCCATGGAAAGAGTCCTGAATTGTTGGGGAACACCAACCACAACTAAGTCAATAAATAATGCTCATTTGCTTTTAAAAAATAAGGCCTACACAAAAACAAGCAAGTAAGTCAGTTCAGTCACAATTCTAATCTACTGTATAATGACTAAACTATATATGAATTATAATTATTCACCTAAATAGTTAGAACAGAGGATATGTACTGCAATATCTGGACTTGCAGTGAAATTACTAATAGAAGAGAATTTTACTTTAGAAGCAGTGTACAAAAGGGTTAATTGGAGTTATGTCCTTAATAACGATGGCTGGTCTGACATGGTGAGGGAAGCCTAAATTGGGGTCTGCTGAAACCTTTAGGTCGAGATAATACAGAACATACTGTACACTCTGTCACGTACCTTTTTATAATAGGATATCATTTTTGAGTAAAGACTATTGAAATCTGTACTGTACAGTATGTGTAAGTAAATGTACAGTAGTACCCATTAAAACCAACTTCAGATATTATATTTATATTAATATTTTGTCTTTATGTAGTTCCCTGAAAGAAAATGTTCCTACTCCTCAATTTGATGCTATGCAGTCTGCACATCGGTTTCTGTCATTTTAAACAACTAGCACAGAGATATTAGAGCAGTGCCAGTCCAAAAATCGAATCAAATGGAAAATAGAGAAAAGATTGTTTGTTACATGATACAACAGAGCCCTCTATGAGAGAAATGTTTTAAAAAGTCTTGTATAAGTAATTGCTGCTTTCCTTTAAGGTTCAATCATCTTAAAATGAGCTTCCTTGAATACAAGATTCAAAGCTAGGTCAATATATATTTATGTAATTATTACATTGAAGCTGTTTTGCATTGCAAGGCCAATGTAACATCGAGGATACAAATCAAGTTTCTATTTCACTGCTGTCGTATCTTGATCAAGGTGCTTCACCCCAGTTGCTAAGGTCTTCCCAGATATCTAATTGGGGACCGGTACGGTATTTCCTGGGACTAGGCTCTGAGAAGGACTGAAATCCGATCTGGGAGTGTTACACCAGGCCCGACAAGGTGTTGAGACGGGCTCGGCAAAAATTAGAGTCAAATTAGAGGCTGATGTCTGAGGTGATGAAGATATGATTAGTGGCAATGATGACTGAGGAACTGGAAACTGAGGATTAAGAAACACTGAGAAATACTTCTGAGACCCTGAAACTGAGACAAACTCAATGCAGGATTAGTGACTCAATGTCTGAGCCCTGAGGATCCAGTAACAGAAAAGGAATACAAATAATAACAAGCACATATTTAAATATATTAAATAAAATATTTAAAGGCCATTAGAGTCGGAGGGGATCATTAAGGCGAAAGTTCCTTTGTCTGAACAACAGCAAAAGTACCTTTAAGGATGAAGTAAAATGTATTTGAACAATAATAAGAAACTTTTAGACAGTGTAAAGGAAATGGCTGATGTAATAAATTCACTCAGGTGTTCAATAAGGAACAAGTCAACAACATGCCTCAGGCTGTGGAAGGACAGAAGTCTTTATTAGATAGTGTTATCCTATCCAGAGGGAGAGAAGTATTTCAGATAATAGATGCACTCAAGATTAATAAATCCCCAGGGCCTGATGGTATCTTACCTTTTGTATTTAAGGAAACAATTGCAATGGATACACATAGAGTTTACAATCTAGTGTATTTTGGTTTTCAATAGGCCTTTTACAATGATCCTTATAAAAATAATTTTCACATTGCAGGTAGTGTGCGTACAGGGAAATGTGTGTGTTTGGATTGAGCATAGGTTAGTAGACAATGCTGATTAAAGATAAGGTGTGAAGGTTTAAACTAGGTTGATGTCATTAGTGGGAACCCACAGACATCTTGACTGAAACCACTGCTCTTCCTTATTTATATAATGATCTACTGTAGATTCTGGTATTGTTAGTAATTTACTCCAGTTAGCACATTGTACCAAAAACAAAGATTGGCAAACACTGTAAAAACAGCAATTAAATTTCAAATAGATTAAGATTAAAACTGGACAAACACCAGGCTGGTGATGTTTAATCTAGAAAAGTGAGGGTTTTACAAAATAAAATGCTACCTGATCTAGGAGAGGCTACATATGAAAAGGGCTTACAGTACATGTTTACATATTTTTGATCTTGTAGGAAATATTGGAAAGTCATCAAACAGGCTAACAGAATGTGTAGTATAAAATGTGTACTGTAATCTAAATCAAGCAATGCTACATAAAATTCTATAATGTATATGTCTCTTTAGATTTAAGTAGAATTTTTAAATTATTTTTCCATTTTTCCAAGTGAATTTGGAAAGTTAAAATGGATATAACATTTTTGTGACTGTGTCCCCTGAGACAAGTTGGACTTCCAACTAAGGTGTATCCTGTCTTGTGCCCGTTGCTTGCTGGGATAGGCTCTGGCTCCCCCGAAACCCTGCATTGGATGAAGTGGTTAGAAAATGGATGGATGTTATGTTTGTATTTTTAAAGCTTTAGTCATTTAAATTGCTGTAACAGCAGCAGGGAAGCAGCTTATTATGGCCTGCTATAGCATTAGGATTTAAACCCTTCATATTACAGTTTATTAACTTTCATTAAGACAAACCAGGCATGAGCTTTAACTTTTGGTGAGGAGGATTAATTCCTGAGTGTTACAATAACATTGAGTTTATATTCAGACAGGGTGCTGGCCTGGAAAAGTGGATTGCAGGGCCCCTCTTGGTAGCTGTTAAAACATTTCCTCCCCTTTGAAAGTCTTTTCTTCATTGTGTCCCAAATACTTTCCACTGTACACGGATTGTGTTGGCTGGGAGAGCCACAACAGAAATTCCTCTAGTCCTACCAGTGTGTTCCAACCACCGTTCCTGGATTTCAGCAGGGAAGAATGAGTCTGAGACAGGTGACAATCTTTATGTTCAGCATCACAGCTGGCCTGTGGTTTATTCATCAAACATTTGGTTTCAGGGACTGTCCACCTGTCCACTGTAGTTTCAGATTCAGTTTTATTTGTTTTCAACATGTTATAGTGTTCCCATAATTCACTTGTTATATGCAGTACTTAATGAATTAAGAAAGTATACGGGCAGCACTAATACAAACTCCAGTGCTTCATACCTTTCAGTTTCACCTGGGAGGTTCAATTACAGTATCTTAGGAATTCTGCTGTTTCATATTACATTCTTAAGATAAAATAAAAAAAAAACAATTCTTTGTTCTGCAATGTTTTTTTTACCATCTCCAGTCATCTGTATTTATATAATCCACAGATTTTTTTATCACGGCACGGCGCTGACCCGGGCAATGCATGTATTTGTGAGACAGGCTAAGGAACCCAATTGCTAGGTCTCTGTGAAAGCAAGAGGACAGGCAAAGCAGGGGATGTTCTGCACTGACAGGCAGAGCAGATGGCATTCTGTACACTTTGTCAGTGGCTGAGCAGCATGCTGAATACAGGAGCAGATTCGGGCATGCAGTCAGGTTCAGGCACAGAGTTGGATCCGAAGGGTCGGGCAGTTTCAGGTGGAATGATACATATCAGCTTTGACAGGTAGGATCACTAAGAAGCACTCTGAGACTCTCGGGGCAATAACCCTATGGCAGAGCACCAGACAGAGGACAGGACAGGGCTCGAGTATCTGTTGCTGATGAGGTAATTACCTTTTAAATGAGGGCAGGTGGCACCGACACCAATACCTGATCATGTTCTCACGGTGTTGGGAGTGTTTTATTCTACTTGCAAAAGTAGCCAGTTACTGTACCTTGCTGACTTGGGGCTGTGAGTTCAGGCTTGCCTGGGTGATACATTTCACAGCATTTGCCAGATCTGGGCTAATTAAGAGACATTTGAGCTTTTTTTTCATTTGATGTAGCAGCATTACTTCATTATTAATTAGACATTAAACAAAACTCTGTGTATGAAACGTTTCTGGATGCGTGTCCAGGATGCTTTTTGACAAAGAATCAGTTTTAGTTGTGTGTATTAAAACAACAGATTTCTGAATAAAAATGTTAAGAGAAGAAAGCCTTAACAGTTCTGTAGACAGCAGCATAATTGTAGTACTTCTGTACAATTAATTAAGGTGTCTTTTTCCTTTCTGGGGTAAAAGTGGATCTTGGTTTATGGCCACACAGTTATTTTTTTTCTCAAAGTTATTTTAGATGTTGAGTCACTTTTTTATTAGTTCAAACATCAAATACAGCCTGCAGATTTTTTTTTTATTTTAATATAATGTTTTTTTTTTCTTCAAATCCAATTGGAATGACTCTGTCTGGAAGATTTTCATTCACTATTAAATTTCATCATTTGGACTTGCCACATGTGGGCCATAAAAATAGATCAGATAAATAAAGCCCAAGCTGTTAAGATTTGCAGTTCAAATGAGAAAAACAACACCATTTGTTCAGATCTCTAATCAATGTGCTGAACTGAAAAAAAGCCCATTGACGAATGTTGATTTTATTTTATCAATAAACCTATTATGTAAATTGACCGAACTAAATTTCCTTTTGGTCATGGCGTTTACATAAACAACAGAGGAATATCAATCAGTGGAACTTGTTTTTCTCATTGTACAATAAAATAATGATTGCTTTTAATTGCTAGTTTCTTCCTGTAGATCAGTGTAGGTTGAAGAATTGTAATTGTAGCCTTATTTCTGTTTTGGTAACTGCGTGCTGGAGTTACCGGTACTTTCTGGTAGGTTTTTGTTAATATGAAGGCTGCAGCATTTGCTCTAAGTTCACATAGTTCACATCGCAAAACTGATCTTCAGATGGAGAATGATTATTATCACTGTAGATCCAAAACAGAAATGCCACCTCTTACTGTACATCAATATTTCCTGTGGATTTGTACCAGGGACAACATATTAACTCCATTTCATAAGGAATGATGGCTAAGGTGATTTTGGCATGGAGGTCTTTGGGAAAGTCATTATGAAATAGGGGCAACTGTGGAGAAAAGCATATACTTCTTGACCTTGATGTTCATGTATTGGTTCCAGGTGCAAGGCAAAGCAGACTAGCACCTCTGCATCTATTGACTGCACATGTCCATCTAAGGCATGAGCAGGGGGTTTCAAGTGCATTCTTGATATAGTACATAAGCTCCTTATTACACCTAAAAATGCACTTTTGAGAGTAACATTGTACAAAAAATATTGAGCAGTGGAAAAAAAATCATATGGTCAGACGTGTCACCCTGTTCTCAACAATCGGATGAGTACATGTGTGGTGGATGTCAAAAGAAGCCTAAAGGCTTGAGTGCTTGTTTCCCATGGTGACGGTTTACACGGTGAAGGGTTATAGTGTGGGGTGCATTTTCCTGCATGACTTTGATCCATTCAACCCCTCAGTGGGCAAGGTAAATTCACACAGAATACAAAGCCATTCTGTGTGATCACGTTCATCCTATAGGGAAGCAGTTGAATCCTGATGGGAGTGGAATCTTTCAGGAAGACAGTGCCCCATCTATAGGGTACGAGCGGTCATAGAAGCATTTGATGAACATGAAAACAATGTAAAGCATATGCCATGGCCTGCCAGTCACCAGAACTGAATCCAGTTGAAACATACAGGGGATTCTGGAGCAGCACCGGAGACAGCATTTTCCACCACCATGAAGAATATTGTTGCATTCCTCCAATAGAGCTGTAGACACTTGTAGAATCTATGCCAAGGTACTGTACATTGAAGCTGTTGTGGTGGATCATGGTGGCAGAACACCTACGTTATGTTGGGGTTTCCTTTATTTTGTATTTACATATTCTATTTTCTGCAAATTAGAAATAATATAATAAAAGTGATCTGTTTCCTTTTAGTAGTAAATATAGCTAAGGGTGAAATAATGCTAGATAATGCCTAGGCAAACAAAAACATCTTGTGTTGTCTGATCTGCGTTAGTGACACAGGTGCAATCAGTCTTATGTTATACAGTACATACACATACTGTCACTAGCATAATCACATCAGATATGTAGAAAACAAGCTGAAAGTCTTATGTACTAACAAGTTCTGGTTTTCTACTGAGCTGGTATAAACCATAAACAGATACTGTATGGTACTGCTGCGTCAGTAACTTCATAAACGTCCTCATCACAAGTAAACCATTCTTTTATTATATATGAGACGAGATTAAAAATGAAATTCCTATTCACAAACACTAGCATTTCTTTTACTTGGCTAGGAAGTAGTTAAAGTGATGATAGCTGTCAAACTGTGCACTTCTGAACTTTTGCATTTATGCATTCACTCAGATCTGAAAGCAATGTGTTCCAGCTTGGAATCACAAATCATTTCATGTTTCCTTCTCCTGGTCTAGCTTATTTTATGCCAGTACACAAAATATAATTCTACATGTTATTCAGAACTATTACACTTCCTTAAAAAATACTGTATATTAATGTTTTGAAAGACTTTTTTGGTTTTGTTTTTCTGAAAAAGGTATCCTAAAATTTACTATTTGGGGAAAAAAAACATGACAGATATCTGCCTGGACAGATAGCATGTTGTTTCTGCTGCTCACAAGAGGGGCTCTATCTGAAAAAAAAACATTTCCAACAGAGCAGTATCTTACTGTGAGCTGTTTCTGCTGGATTTACTGCATTAAAATTGATTTTAGATTGCATAGGACCACATTATATTCAATGCAGGAAAGTAAATGGAACATCTGTCAAAGAGACTGTCAGAAAACGGTTTCTTCATCGTGGACTTCAATTTAGTTATATGAAATAGATATATGCATAACATAAATGCATAAATGTGAGAAAATTGTTTTGTTTAAAATAAATTAATATATATTTTAAATTTAATTGTGCAGCAATAATAATAGTACTGTGCCTAAAATATTCACACATCTTTTACACCTATTTAGACAGGTCCCCACAACATCTACTACTGTACCTTCATTATGTAAATGCAGACAAGCTGATCAAACATTAGCTATTGCATCAAGTCTGCAGTAAAGAGGAGATGTACAGTGCTGTATGTAGAATTTTCTTCTAAAACGTTTGTCTGCATTCTGCAATACAATCATAATCATTTCAAGCAGGATTAAGGGTTAAATCTATGTGTCACAAAAAGTGAAGTGGATTAAACTAGGTTTCAATATTTAAGCTGCAATTTAAATACATTCTTTTAAGAACCTGATGTAAGAATTGATTTATAATTGTTTGAGATGTCAGGGTCACAGACATGGTGTGAATACCAGAATAACCACTGACTTACAGTAGTTTTGCTTAAACACGGAAATGTTAATTTTTCAGAGCTTACGTCACAGCCTGTCCTTGTTCATTAAATCAAAACTCAAAAGAACTTTGAGTCACAGATATGGAGAATGAAAAAAAATTGATTTACTATCGCACCAATTTTTTAGCTATCTTTTTAATATTTTGTATTAGTTCCACTATAAATATTATAGTAATAGAAATAATTTGTTTCCCAGTTTAAGACATGGTCTTTATAGTCAGTTTAAAATGAAAAAGGAGACGGGCATTAGTAATAATCTTTACATTGAAATATAAATTAAATTGACTGTAATTTTTATTTTGATTCTAATATTTTAGGCAGCTTTCAGTTTGGTCCATATACAGAATATTGTATATTTAAAACATAGGAACAGACATATACTGTATGCAGCAGTAAGGTATTGTATTTCTTACAAATGTATGTCTAAGAGAAGTGATTCTGCATAAATGGCTTACTCACTTGATAAACAATCTTTTTACCATTATTCAACCTCACCAGTTCACCACGTGGATGGCACAGAGACTTGAAACAAAAGTAAATGCTTCTTTAAGAGAGGATTATTACTTTTTTAGAATCCCAAAATATTTGGAATATTCACCCAGCCCTCTTATTTTTCCAGAGAACAGTGTAGAATCCAACTGAAGTTAGCAGACATAGTGCAGGGCAGACGTACTTTGTGGCCAACCAGTGTCCTATGATTTAAGGTCTAGTTCAGAAAGCCAAATGTGAAGAGGCCAGGAACAGAAGCCACCCCATTAAAAATTCAGTGTTTCATCTAGTATCTGAACCCTAAAGTACTAGTAGGCAGGTTATTGGGACACCTTGATGATTATATCGTACTTACCACCACCAAGTTCGAAGACTAAAGCTAAATTTGGGCTACAGAAATGGAAGGGGCTTTCATAATTAATAGGGCGTGAAAAATTGATGAGCTGCTTTTCACACATACAACACTTGCGTGCTGAAAAATTTAACATGCATAAAAAGAACACTTGGACTGTAACACTTCCACCCAAAGGTTTATTGTGAGGTCAGGCTTGCAACAGTGGAAGTGATGGCTGTTGGGTTACAAGAGCCCACAAAACTGGAAACAAATAATCTTCTTGAAAAGAAAGCAGAGGCTGTGTAACTTACTCGCCATTCAATATGCTGAGCCACATTCACAGTATTGTAAGAGTTGCTGGGATCTGTTCATACCTACAGGTTAAATTAAATAAATATGTAATCTGACTTTTACTTATTTTAAAATCACTAGGTATTTGTTGTATGTTATTCATCAGAGTAATCCCATTTTTCCATGTCATTGTACTGTAATCTTGAAAGACTGTTTTAGCTCCTTTTTTATCCTTATGTAGCTGTGAAAGCAGCAGAATAAATTGCACAAAACATTGGATAGCAATTAGAGATAGTAGGAAAAGTACATTTTCAACTTAACGATTTGTAAAATATCGCAGTCCCTATTTCTTGTAGGTGCTCATTAAAATCTAAAATATGCTTGGATATTAGTTGAAAGAAAATAATACCCTGGCACCACATTTTTAGTAATTTGAAAAAACTAAATCAAAGAAGATTGAGAAACCAGGAGAAAAAATAACTAACTTTTGTATAGAAATAAACTCAGCTTGAATTCCAAATGAATGTCTAAAAACATAACAACCAAGACAAATGATTTGTGGTGGAAAACAGCTAATAGTTTAGATGGGAAGTCCTCCTCTGAAGTACTGTGTATTAGTCATTGTAATGATTTTTTAAAGCTGTCCATTTTCAAGACAGTAAAGTCTAGACTGAATGAAGAGCTTCATAATCGCATTAATAACATTATCCTTTGCTATTGCAAGTACTGACATTGTGTGACTTCTTAAAAAAATATTTGCTTACATGAACTCTGGGACTTAGAAGGCCTATGAAATACATTTTTCAATGGCTGTACATGATAAGGTCTCAATTTAAAAAAATTAAACTGTGTCTGCCAGATAACCTTACATTACATTACAAACTTACAAATTGCAGAAACCATAGGGCAGCATGTTGTAATTGTTACTCTTGGATAAATCAATTCATTTGTTTTGGTTCTCCTGAAAGTACAGATGAACACATTGCATTTTACTCAACCTGAGTAGTCAATTCATAATCTGTCTGTTTTCACTCACTTCAGTAGCACCTGAATATGCTACTGTATATCTGGTCACACTGCAAGTGGAGATAACAGTGCTTCAGGTATACTGAAGTTACAGTATGGATCCCACCCTGCAGGAATACATACATCTCAAACTCAATGCTAGCAAGGTCCTGCCAGAAGCAACTTGCTGCAAAAGGGCAGTATGCTGACACTGAAAAACAGAGTCAGACATTTTAGTCACAGATTTTTTAAACACAAGTTCCGTCTTCGTACATCTACAGTACATATGATTAGTCAAGTTAAAAAATGTAACCCTCTGGGTAAAGTTTGGATAGGTTTTACAGCCTTATCGATGGTTATTTTGTCTGAGGGACTCCATTCCATCTGTTCTTGACACAAGCAGGTCGCATTCGGGCAGTACAATACGATTTACATATATATATGTTTAACATTTAAATAAGTAATGTAATATAGTATGCAACAGCTCTACTGAAGTCTGGGATCAAGACTTTCAGTAATCCTACTAAAGTTTGTAAACAAAAATGTCTTTAGTTTTTGACATGAATATATTCCTGACATTTCTTTATTGCTAAAATCTTTCTGATGGCTCAGCTAAAACAAGCTTTTAAAAATATTTTAAAGCATCTATTGCATGTTATACCACAATTTGAGCTCACTTAATATTTCAGCCATAATATTGTAACGCATACGGCCACCATTGAGTGTGTAAGAGCCAGCTTACCAGCGCGGTGACGTAGCCGCCCTTCCCTGTGAATAGCAGGGACCGCAGCCGCCGGGCTGATGGGAGATTTCCCTTTGGCTCAAGTGGCTGGGTCCCTGTTGAGTGATGCCGGAGGCCTGGGTTCAAGTCCCTGATGGTGGGGGGCTGGCCCAAGGCAGCAGCGGCAAGGGCGCATACCCACATGAACCCCGGAGCGCTACATTGGTGTCAGAAGGGAGGTGGGATAGCCCTTCACTGAGGACGGTGAATTAAGCGGGGGAGAGTGTAATGCATACGGCCACCATTGGTTGTGAGAGCCGGCTTACCAGTGTGGTAATGTCACCGCCCTTCCCTGTGAATAGCAGGGACCACAGCTGATGGGAGATTTCCCTTTGGCTCAAGTGGCAGGGTCACTGTTGAGCGATGCCCGGGTTCGAGTCCCTGATGGTGGGGGGCTGACCTGATGTGGCAGCAGCGAGGGTGCCCACATGAACCCCGAAGCGTTACAATATTAAACATTGGAGTCCAAATTATAAAGTCAACATGTTATTACACTTAAAAAGAGAACTTCTAAAAATACAGTTCTTTAAGACAAGGCATAATATTAATTATATCTAAGGGTATTTTATAAAATGAATACAGTGATGTTTAACAAAGCAGTAAACATCATGCAACAGTGAAGGACATACAGTACTTATTAAAGCAATGATCAGCAAAAGTTGTTTGTGCACTGAAATCTGTGATATTTCAGTAGCTACAGTAAATATCCTTCATAGACCATCAACAATGACCAATACATTTTCAAAAGTTTAATACCGTACATAATACAGTAGATCTCCACCAGAGCCTGAATAATAACCAGACGTGAACTATAATGAGCACATATGGACATGGACAAACCATTCCTTGAATGATTCTTACAAAAGCCTCTAAGAAAGCACTTTCCAAGACGGATTGTTTGCTAGTAATAGGAGGCAATTGTGAAAATTCCACAAACAAGTTTCACATGTTGACTAACAGTGATGCCATACAGCGTTGATCAGGACTGGAATGAGGAATACTTAGATTAGACAAAAGACCATATGAAATAAATACCAAAAACTCAAAATTCGTTATAAAAGAATTTGATTTGTAGCCTGAAATAATGAACAAAATAAACATTCCTAATAGTCTGGGTAGGATCTAATTTCTGTCCAATACTCTTTACCATCAGGAAAAGTCAAGTTTTGGCTTCTCCTAAGCCTGCATTGGTAATAATGAGAGAGTTTCAATGATTGCAAATACCCTTAATACTGTATATGTACTGTATATAGCTTCTCTGCTTATTTATAAGCCTAAGTGGTTTTTCAGAAAGCTGTGGAGGAAACCGTTCCCTTCAGTTTGGGCACATGTTCATGTCCAGATCTTGCCCTATTTAAATCCATGAAACTTATACCATGAATAGTACTTGGCAGCCAAAAAGGCCCAGTATCGAAAAAATAATGGTCATTCAATTAAGTTATGAGAATACTATAATGTTCTAGTGAAAAATGCTAGAACTATGCACAAATCCTAATCTTTTACAAAAAGATGCAAACAAACACCATTTCCCATATTTACCACACTATATTTGGTTAAAAAATAAACTGGTAATGGTGAGTTTCTAATCTGTTTACATGTAATCTTTGTAAAATAGATATATGCAGTAAATTGCCTTTGATTTAAATATAATCAAATGTAATCATACACTTGTTGTCTGTCTCACTGCCATTCTGCCACACTTCTACCTGACTATTCCATACTACTGCTTTACTATTGGCCATTGACCCTTACCAATCATGGCCTGCTAATAATCCCCACCTATGAATTGGCTTCATTACTCTTCTCTCCTCCCCACTGATTGTGTGGTGAGTGTTCTGGTGCACTATGGCTATAGCTACATCATCCAGGTGGGACTGCACACTGGTGGTGGTGGAGGGGGGTCCCCATTACCTGTAAAGCACTTTGAGTGGAGTGTCCAGAAAAGCGCTATATAAGTGTAAGCAGTTATTAATTATTTTTATTATTATTAGTAGTAGTAGTAGTAGTAGTATTCCACACTGCTTTCTTACTATTCAACACTGCTTCCTGACTATTCTACACTGCTACCTGATTGTTCCACACTGCAACCTTACTAGTCCATACTTCTTTTCATTAAATTTAATTGACTTGAATAAAAACACAAAAGGATTAAAAATAAACTATAATGCAAGGCCTATTAGAAAATCCATATTATGTGGTAATTTTAGTTTCAATACAATGGTGTAACATTTGGGCTGTCCCAGGACCTAGTTCTTTTTTAAACATACAGTAAGTATACACACAGTGAAAGAGTTAGAAACAGTATTTCCTGATCAAATGAAGAATGTCTTGGATGATGCCATTAACGTCTTCTTATACCAATACATTTTATTTTTATGGGTATTTTCCAGAAGAATATGTGTGTTGTTGTTGTTATTAAACATGTGGTAAATTGTTTCCAATTTGGAAATGAATTCTTACTTTGTGTCAAAATCAAATAAATAATAAAATAAATAACATAAACTATTCATCTATACCAAATTGAGATTTCCTGAAGGGTTCTATGAAAAATCAGTCAAGATTTATGTCACAGTTTCCCAATTTATTTTATGCCCTATGTGTTGAAGCTGTTTTGTACTTGGGGCAATGTTTGGCTGATTTATTGTTATGCAAATGCATCTTTCTCAAGCAAGGAGTTTTTACTGAGGGACACCAATGATATTCCTATCTGCTGCAGTGAAGCATTCTCTACTAAAGAGTTGTTTTTTTTAAAGGATTGGTTCCTTTCATTAATCATTCTTTGTTAAACCATTCTCATTAAATATACCGTACATGTCCAAACACCCATTCAGAAAGATACTGATAAACAAAGTGGGTGACCTACAATTTTTACAGAAAAACATGCAAAAGATTGAAGCAGTGCTTTGACACTGGGGGAAAGTAAACAATTAATATCTTCAGACTTCAGTCTGTCTGTAATTGGGGAAGAAGTGTTTTTACCATATTTTAAGATTGAAAGGGACATAATAAAAGATTATGCTTTAAGACATTACAAATGTAACACATCTTGATAGAAAGCATTTATCTTGAGAAAAGAAAAATCACAGATAGTTACAGTATGCAGTACAGCATTATTAAGAATGCACAGTAAAACATATGAATTTGGAGATCAGACACCATGACTAATTAAGATCAGAATAATAAGTGGAATTATGTACAATGCTTTGAGAGATAGGATACTCTTGGGGGCAAGACCTTGAATTGGAAAGACAGATATGCAGGGTAGCAGAAGTTTGCAGCAGAGATTAAAAAAAACTATGCTTTGAGGAAAATAGCACCATTCACACAGTGAAGGGAATAGAAACAAAGAAGATATCCAGCCTGAAAACAGAAACAGACTCAGTTAAAAACAAATCAGTGCTGGGAAACTTGAAAAAGAAAATATCTGCACAATGTAGACCACAACAGGCCCAATAAATTGCTTACAATTGCAGTAAGCATATGTCTGGGTTTCTCACTTTTTTCTAGCAGTAATTTTACAAAACACCAGCTGGGAAACAGAATTTCTGATTCCTGATAATTTACATGCAAAAAATGCAATATCTATTTTCCATGGTGCTGTGAATCACAAGCAGAGAAAAATCAGACATTATGTATGGGTTTGATCAAATGTCAAGTGAAGAATCCCATGTAGGTGTATCAATTAAGTATAAAGAAAATGGGAGAAAATGGGCTTCTGTTACAAATTTAAGATGCTGGAATATGAGTATCTTTTTCTGTGAAATACAGTATAACAGCTCACACTGACACTATGTGAAAATAAGAGAGACACAGCACAGGGTACGGGTTGCTGTAAATAGCCAATACGTGATTTGTGTGCATGTAATTAGAGGAACCATATAAAAATATTCAGGATCATTCCCACGGCTCAACCCTTTGTGAGAAATGAAGTGTTAATGTATTGGGAGAACACAGGTAGTCATTCAAGTGTCTACAGCAATTCATCCATGCAGAAAGGTTCCATTTGCACCTCAGGAAAAGCTCGAATCAGGGCCTGTCTGGAAAGCACAAATGGTGTCAAGAGAAAGGTGAGTCAGCTGAGAGCATGAATTACAGCAGTAATTAAATTGTATTACTTCTTTTATTTCAAAACAAGAAGACGGGAAACACTGAGAGGACAAGCATTTTAAATAATCAGAACCACAGAAAATGATAGTGCAGTTTGCTGTTGTTAAATACTATAGCACACTAGATGGTTGTTAATACTTTTTGGCAGCTGAGATTTGACGACACTTGATCAAATTTTGGAAAGAAGATATATTCATATACTGTAGCTACCAATGGAATTGCTCCAGCAATCATATTTGATTATTAAATGAGTATCAGTGAAAAGCTAATTAGTAAAAGA
This sequence comes from Atractosteus spatula, assembly GCF_055471065.1. Classification (NCBI taxonomy): domain Eukaryota; kingdom Metazoa; phylum Chordata; class Actinopteri; order Semionotiformes; family Lepisosteidae; genus Atractosteus; species Atractosteus spatula. The sequence continues at coordinate 38,140,817 of NC_142706.1, forward strand.
TCATCTAAGAGTAATATGATTCTAGGTGGAAGAAAGTCCTCAATATAAATCAGAGAACTGGCAATAATTTAACACAATCAGTAGTAAAGGAAATCAATATAAACATGACAGACATTTATGAGAAAAAAATACCTGACTTTCTGGGACAACTAACAGAAAACAACACTGACTGAAGTTGGAACCACGAATATGTATGAATTTGATCCAATATTATAGAAGATCCAGAGCTTAGATTGCATAATCTTGTTGTAAATATCAACAGATGAATTTGAATGTACTGTAGCACACAAAAAGCACAGAATCTGTCCACCCTGACTTCCACTTCCACTGATTGATGTATGCTGAAAATGAGTTTCTGAGCATTAGAATGTAAAAAGTACCATTTGATTTGTTGTAGCAGTTAAAGGATGGCACAGATCTGCTCATTGTTTTAAGGAATAGACTGATGAATTGAAAAGGTCTGACGAAGACTACAAATTTCCTCATACAATTTTGTGTGTCCAAATTCCAAACACACCAATGGATCAACACGGATGTCCAACAAATGAATAAAAATGTCTTAGCAAGCTAATAAATGGTTATATTCATAGGTTTAAAAGTCAATAATGTATTGTTTATGGATGTCTGGTGAATTAATGGATTCTAATAAATACTTTTTGAAATAGTCTATTTAAGAGTAAATTCTTTTTAAAGGAAGGTGTAATTATATTAAATTGAATTAGTAGTAATGGATGGGCCTTTCAACATTCATAGGCCTGTGTTGTAATTGTTAGACACTCCGTGCAAAGGTGACTGAAAGAACGTGGCTGCATGTTGGTGTGAACAAGTTTAAACAAATACTGTAGTTTGTTTCATTGAACCAGTTATTCAACAAAAAACATGACATAATGTGTTTGTGTGTATCTGCATGGAGGGATTTAATTTCAGTACAAAAGTCTAAACTATTATTCGAGTCCTCTTCGAAAAAAGATACAATTAATATGAAAATTGTATATGAATTTTATATGAAATATTTCCTAGTATTAATATAAGAGACCGGTTTGCCAAAGCGAAATATTAAAGTAATTCCTTCAATGTCTTAATTACCGCATTCCAGGTTAAACATACTGTTACAAGTTTCTTTTTCAAGTCTGACAAAATGGCAAATGTGTTGGGCTAAAACTGGCACAGAATGCAAATCTGTTACAGAAATCCAAAGCAAACCCATCCTCATTAATCACATTAATCATGTACAGAAATCGTAGCGAGGGGGTCTGCTAAAAACAAACAAAAAACATTTTTAAATCCCATTTGCATTGGTAAACTCTTCCTCAGAGCAGTATGATTTATCTTGTGATTCCCATATTTAACTTAGATGTGCGATATTGTGTTTATAATAAATGCTATTGATTGATTTGGAAATGAAAATGTTCTCCTCTAATTGAAATGGTTAACCTACCTATTATTGAATAGCACAACTGTACATTTACATATAGACAAAACTACACTAATTCATTACAAATTAACAAACTCTTCATAAACTATATGACAAAAGTCCTATGGAATTTATCGTTGTTTAGTGTGGATTTAATTTCAGCAGAAACTTGCAGATTAAACATGATCTTCCATTGATATACTGTACACTTACTGTATGTGTTATTTGTGCAGTGCGTTGTGTACATTTTTTGCATTAATTATTAATGTAATGAATGTCTTAAATATACTGGTCAAGTGACAGGAGCATGAACACCCTTTAACCTATCTGAAAAACTAAACACTTTAATGATCAGGGACACTATGAGAGGTGCAATCCTTCAGAGAAGATATTAAATCAAGGTCCTGAAAATGTGGTCTTCAGTAATCCTGTGATTCTGTTCAAAAGGGTAGGGGTGTTGACCCCAAAATCCTAGGGCTAAATTTCACTACTTGCACAATTTGCTCCAAATAAATTTCCCCTCAATTAAGTTTTAAATGAAATTCTGGGAGGAGATCACATCCTTATATTACCAAATCTATCCTCTTCACGTACAGTATACTGTAAATTCCATGTTTCTGTCTAACTCACTTCTGCATTTTTCTTGGTGCCATTGGGCATTTGTTTTTTACCAGAGAATGACTTTAGTATTCCATTCTTCTTCCACTTGCTCAAAGCTACCTACACTCCAGTGCTCCCTCTGAATTCATAACCCATGGAACTCCTTCTTGATTTGGAAGCCAAATTTCTCTTAGAGCTCTCTACACCATAGAAGTCAAACTTCAGTCTGCCATTACTAAATTCTACCTGTAGTTGGTGCCACCAACAATGTTCTCAGTGTTAGCTGATAACTGACAGAGAAATACCCAGACAAACATTTTGCATGCTGAGTTTTTATGGCATTATACTGTAACAACAACAATTACACCACTCTGTCTGCAATTTTTCCAGCTGCCAAATCCACCTACGGTCAGGAATCTGTTCTCCAAAAGTGTCTTTTTTCCAAACCACCCACAGCAGCCCAACACTATATTTGTTGGAGACAATCTTTTTGCCAGAATTGCCGTGCTTTCCTTCTTTTCTCTTGGCACATCCTGATGACATCACCCCTCCACACAGTTTAAGCACTACTGTGTCCCTCAGGCTTCTGCTCCATCCCCCATACTCTTCCTTACCTGGCACATTCTTTCCCTTCCCCAATCTTCATTTTGTTCCCAGCTTGTTTCATTGTCAGGCATCTGGACTACCTGCCTACAGTCTGTCCAGAGTAACATTCTCTTAGGTATCTCCTTCCCGTTCCCAATTTAAATCTCCTCACTGTCCTACAGGAGACACAGTCCTCCAAATCATGAATTCCCCACTCTCATTGGTTTCTTGGTTGTATAACTAAACCTCCAATGTCCCCTTTATTCATTCAAACTGCCAGCCATATCCTTGTTCATATTTTGTTTCAGTCTGTAACCTAAGAATTTTCTTCTTAGGAAGAAACTTGATTCCTCCCCCCATCTTTGCCCTTGCAGCAGCTCCCCACTAATTCAGTGTTTGAGATAATTAATTAAGTGTTTTAAATTCATTTTAACATTGTGAATATTTGTCACACTTCCTGTAAAAATAGTGAAATAAGCTCTGTTTTATACTGTATACTAAGAACAGCAGAGCCAATTAAGTTAAATTTACTTTATTGAAATTTCATGGTACATATGACTTTGTGGAAAAAGGTAAAAAATCATTTTTTTCTTCCTTAGCTGTGAGTTTAATATAGTACTAACAGTACATGGTAACAAAATGTTAGAATTTCCTCAAATACGTGTATAATTTAACAAGTACTGCAGGGCTATAGTTACAACATTTTAACTGGTCATAATTCTTCCTGCCTATGAAATTGGCCCTGATTTTGAGGAGGCAGTTGATATACTTTTCAAAGCATTTCATGTAAGATATGACCTTGTAGGTGTTCAATACTAAGTGCTGGTCAGTATGAATGGTAAAAGCGTAAAGCACATTACAAGTTCCAGTTAGGAGATTCTCTTGCAGGTTATTATTATTATACCTACCTCATGGAGATCTTTTCAGTCTTATGAAAAGATTTGGTGTATCTACTGTAGTGTAATGCTGATTTTTCTGGATTTCAATGCAGAACAGTAAACACTACAGAAGAATGAACTCTGAGAACCAGCCAGAGCTGAAATCCCTCAGTTTTTTGCCCTAAATAATTGGCATCCCAGCAACAGCAAAATGCTGTGCTTATCATGTTGTGAAATCCATCACCACTGGTCTGTTAGTTTTCTGTTCTACTGCCAGCTGAATTGAGCCCAACATTATTTCTATAAACATTACAAATTCTCCTTCAAATCTCCAAGCCTTCTGTAAATGAAGAGACTAGCTGTGCTCCTTTAGTTTACAATGCATAACATTTTATGGCATATACTGTAGTTGCACCTTTCCATGATGAAATGCACGTTTTCAAGCATATTAAATCCGCTTTGTGGATTGATATTTTATTGTATCCACCTGAATTCGTATCATCAGCGATATGTGTCAAGAGCTTTTGTCATTTACTAGAAATCATCTGTTCACACAGCAGCAGAGCAATGGCACTAAAATAATGGGTTCTTACATACTGTAGGGAAAGCAGGGTTCAATTTATAACAAATTTCTCATGCCGTAATATTGCTTTGGAAATCATATTTTGCTCAGCGTGAAAGTAAGAAATCTGCTGTGGCACAGTATGTCAAAAGTATATCCTGAGATCAATTTGCAATGGCACACATCAGGGTAAGAAATGTTGCCTGAAAGAACACATTTGTTCCAGGACCATAAATAAATCTAACAATATGAGCAGGGCTGTTCATTTAGGAACTGCACTTGCACAAAGTATGTAAAAATACAAAGTCTTGTTTGCAGAAGTACAGCCCTGCCCTGCTAAAGAATCAATGTGAGGAAGTGATTTCCTTGACTGCTTTTGTAAGAACAGCTCAAAGGTGCCTGCTTGTGCAGTGTGAAGTTTTCTCTGAAGTACCGGATATTCATAGATGGCTGATGGTCTGAGAAAGGTCTTTGTCTTCTGCTTTATACTTAGAGACAATAGAAAAAGGAATGTGTCTATCAGAGTCCTGACACATTAAAATGACTTGATACATGACTGTATCATGTGTGTGTCAAACACATAGTGGACCATTCATGAAGGCACCTCATCCGATATCATGGCATTCATATTTATACACTGCTTTCAAGCTGTAGACTGGTGGTTGTCTCTGTAGGGGAACGTGAGCTACTGTATTTCACCATACAGGGTGTCTTTTGGGTGATGCAGCCATCCTTCATCATATGCCTGGCCGAGCCAATGAGGCACATTTGCTTCAGAATCTGCCATGTTCACCTGTGAGGGATCTCGGTATGGGTGTGCTTATTCTTCCATGTTATTCGAAGGATTCATGACAGACAACGGAAATCAGAGCTGTTCAGTTTCTTGTCTTAATTGATAAACGTTGTCCGTGTCTTACTGTCATACATATGTCGAGGTGGTAAAGTTATTGTTCTTCTAGAACCACTTTGTTTGCTGGTTAAAGGTGAAGGCTGGCTTCACAAGCACCAATTGAGGCACAGTGTCCGATAACAGGATTTTAGTCTCTGTTGAACTTAAGTTATTGGAGTGAATTTTAAAATAATAACATTTTGGCTTTGTAATGAAATGATTATAATTGACATCCGATATGGCTTTGGATCATGGAGAAAAGAATGGTCTGTTGAATAGAAAATACCTTGAAGTGATTTAAAATCCATCAACCTGCGTATCTATAGATCATTATGATTCTTCTTGGCACTGTAATGACTCACATGGTATTAGTAAACTTGCGTATGGGAACATATGTGTTGACACCTCTAATTTTCTTTTGGACTAAATTAAGTTTTGTTTAACAATCTGAAATAATCCTCTGCAGATTGACTCTCAGGAGGTGTTTAGAACTGTAAAAAGAAATTAAATAAAAAATAAATGTTGTGTCTGAGACATTTTGAATATACACAAGGGCTTGAAAACACTTTTGAACCAAATGTTCAAAATAAAGAGGGAAAATAAAATGGACGGAAACAGCAGAAACTGTAAAAAAACTAGTTTTAAATTAAATAATGGAACTTAATCGTGGTGAGAGATGGGGAAAAACTCTTAAAAGCAACCAATCTAAAAGCAGCATTTTAAAACATCAAGCCTTTTTAGGTGCAGATAAGAATAGTATTCAGCTTTGTGGGTATATGGAAAGTTTTACAAAGCCTAATAAAGAAAGCGAAAATACTGTCACATCAGAATTAGTACAGTATAATGCCGTCAAAGCTCAGCATGCAAAATGTTTGTCTGGGTGTTTCTCTGTCAGTTGTCAGCTAACACTGAGAACATGGGAATGTTGCAAAAGTTATTTGTGTGGAAATATTAAGCATATGCCTCCTAGGAAAAAATAGCAGATGTTGCGTGCTGACGCCATACAGCCTCTTATTGCTTGAGTGGACACTGGTTTTATCCAGCCATTGACAGGCTTCTCAAAGGAATGCATTTTATTTATTTTAGCAGATTTTGAAAATGCACAGCACTGCAGGTTTACAACTGGGATTGATTAAATTAGGAGGCAGGAACATTCACAGTATTTAAAACTGACGATGTCTACATAAACAGATTGTGTCATAATTCTGAAAATTCAGCTGCTCCTAAAAAGTCTTCAGAGTCTTGGGATTCATAAGTGCTGTAAAGCATGAATTATAACATTTTTTTATGTTTGAACCTCCAGTTAGTTATCTTGTAACAGCTGAACAACTAGATCAGGATGCATGCAACACAGGGAAGTTGAGGCTGGAAAGGTTATATGAGTTTAACATGTACAAGATGTTAACTGAGAATGGTGGAGATTAACGTATCATTAACAAACGCATACTTTCCAGAGAGACAGGAAGGATAGAATAGGAGTAAGTATAATACTATACAGTATATCAAGAAGAGTATTAATCTTCAGGAATTAAAGCTAAAGGAATCAAGACTATGAATCTACTGTTTATCGATCAGTCTGCTCAAAACAAAATCCCAAAGGTACTGTATATTGTTAGGGGTATACTATAAGCCACCAAATGCAGAATTTAATTCAATACTCTCTAATGTAGAAGTCTTTGTTATGGATGACCTTCCCATCATAGACTGAAAAAACGAATAGGAATGCCAACAGCAGAAGCTGTAAACCCGATTAATGGCAGGTTCCTTATCCAGTTTTGTCAGAGCGCCTACAAGAGGAAATGCTTGCATTGTTCTTGTCTTTTCAGACAATCAAAGCAGAGTGAGGCGAACCAAGGAGAAATAACCATTAGCGAACTGTGATCACAATGCAGTGCGACTTGAAGTTTAGTTTGAAATTGTGTAGACCAAATTAAAAGTCTTCAGCTTCAAGAAATCAGAAGAATGAGTCACAGTTTAAGAGTACATTGGGCTAGGAACTTGGGAAAATTTATGGCATAGTTTAAATAGATTCTGCTTGAAACAAAGAGCACTTTTATCCTTTATTTAGAGTAAGCAAATTAAGAGCTATAAACACCAACCCAAATGGCCCAAGAAATCAAACAGGAAAAATATAAGTGTGTAGGAGGTTGAGAGTTTTAATTTAATTTGCTGTCACAGTCAGAAAACAGTAAATTGTGGGAGTAGCTGACAACTCTCAGGAACCAATCAAAAATAATATTTTATAGTCTCACACACAGATTCTAAATACACAATATACAATTTATTGATATAACCAAAACATGCAAAACAAACAAAAGTAATAGAATGTATCTGTCAAATGATCTGCCATGAACCGAATGCTGATCATACACTCAGGGATTACAAAGGTCAGAGTTAATAACTTCAGATTCAAAATACACATCAATTATAATGTGTTACATATGTGTGCTCACAGATTTTATCAGTCTCATATACCTAAATCACACTTATATTCTCTAACACAAGTAAATATACATTTACAGTACTATCATGAACTAAACATCAAACATGCTTTTGGAATAATCGTTCACCTCTCACAAGATTCAAGGTAAGATTCAAAACTGTTAAAATTAAAATACAGAAATTAACATACAATTATTAAATATAACAGCATATGCTATCCTATTGTTTCAAATGTACAAATTTAATAATAGCCCAACATCATTAACAAGAATAATATGATGATCTGCTAGTTACTCTTTTCCTACAGTATACAGTACCTCTTCTTTCTTATATACAGTGTATCCTCAAAGACAAATATGTACACAATGGTATGAGATATTTGACATTCCTGTAAAAACGTTTCAGAATCAAAAGGCATACTGTATGATGTGAATAGCAATGTAACAAAAGTTCCTGCAATACATCAGTCTTGGAAGTGTCACTGGTACTGTATGTACACGCTTAATGAGGAAGTTTATTTCCCACACAAGGTACTGAAAGTGGATTGGTAAACAAGGAGATATTAGATTATATTTACAAGACAAATATTTTATTTGTGACCCATATTGATGAAACAGTTTCACTGATTAAAGCAAAGCCATTCAAATTCTTCTATTCCAAATTTTCTGTGGTAACAATTCAGCTTTAGGGAAAACTTGCTTTACAAAGTTAAACTGCTTACAACTTTGCATGGTATGTTGTCTCTGTGGTATTTAAAAAGTAGCATCTCCAGGCTGTGATTCCATAAGGCAACTCTTAGAAGAAACTGGTTTACATAACTTGATGCGAGTCTCTTATGCCAGTTTTATGGAATATTGTCATAAATAATTAGTTTTGGTGACGTCTTGAATTATAAATAAAATAAAGGGATAAGAAGAAAAGTATCTTAATCAGCTATTCATAAAATAAACACGTATTGTGATTTGATTTTTTTCTGAAGGGCATTGTGATATTCTGAAGGACTGTTAATTAATATTTTTTCTATTTAATATATGTGCTGTACCTTTATTTAACAAAGCCCATCTCCCCTGTGAGCACCTGAAACATGTCCTTGAAGCTGTAAATAAGTCTTAAAAAATATTATATAATATTTTGTTTGAATTGCTTCCACTTTTGTTGTGGTGCAGCTAATTGGAATTTGTATCCTGAGGGGAAATGTATATGGTACTGCTCTTTATGTTTAATGTATTTTAGTTGGAAAAGTGCATGTCTTACAGTATTCACAGATGTGCATTTTAAAAGGTAGCTCTAAGTTCTGTATTCCACGAGCTCTAACATGACACAAAATCCCCACATTGCATTCTATGGTACTGTATGTGCATTGTAAGATATGGTGAGAAAGAAATATAAAACTTCCATAGTTTCGGAAGAATATGGCTGCCCTGTTTGAAACAACACATCCCAAGATGTCCTTCTCCAGCAGTCAGCAGTGTGTCTTGTGACCCTTCTGGACAGTAAATAAAAGGGAAGCCATCACAAAGGGGACATCAATTTCCTGGAGTGGAAAATCTTCTGAAGAAAACTTGAGATGGAGTATGAATCACTATTAACTAGCCTAGAAAAAGAGGTTGCCTTTCAGAGAGGATTGTGACATACTGTAGGGAATCTTCATTTGAACCATTAGTAGTCTATTGAAATGCGCCTGAAGGACAAAGCTGGTTTTGCTTCTTTCAGATTTCTGTTGCTCTGACTGACCTTTTGTGCAGAGGGAGAGTTGGGAAAATTGATCTGATAGGAAATGAACTCTTGAACAGATTTGGGACTGCAAACCCTAACCTACTGTGTCTGTGCTTGGTTGTGTGGATCCAACCAGCGCAAGCTTTTCCCTTGCATGTGCAACAAAGTTAATAAAAAATTAAATTAAATTTTGTAGAATATGTATTTATTATTTTTAGAAGTGTACCAAAGCAATTCTCTCTCCTGTGTAGTGCAAATTATTAATTAAGTTTCATAACCAGCTTTGTCCATCACAGGTAATGTGCAGTTTAGTATTTGCAGTTCACTAAAATAGCCTTAGCAATAAGAAAGGAGCTGATTAGCAAACTACTACATATGGAGATGCACTGTATTAGTTGTGTATTCAACAGAGTTGCAAGGAACACTGCCTGCAGCTGTTACTGTCATTTTCTCTTTTCCTTTGGGATATTAGCATAGAACTGAAGGAGATTAAACTACTGTGTTAAAGACATCATAGCCCGAATGCTGGCTGACTCCTTGACCCTGAGGCAAATCTTTTTGTCTTTGACTCCTTTACCCTTTGGTTAGCTGTCTATGAACTTAAGAGAATCAGTCTTCAATGCATAGACATAGACATACTGTACTGTACATGGATGGCTAAAAAGCCGTATGTAGATATTTCATAACTGTCCAGGGATTTACATCTAACTAGTGTTTCTTTTTCCCAAATAAACTAATGAACATTATTATAGATTGGAATGGTACTGTGAATTAGTTGCAAATTTATTAATGCTATCTAATGCATTTTTCAACTGCATAATTATGCAGTTATTCTGAATAACCACTTTACGTAGAAATATTAATGTGAATGCAGTCAGGTTTGGTCAAATTATTGAAAGTTGCTATTGTTAGACATTCATTCAGTACTTGCAAAATGAAAAGACCACATATCAAATATTTATGATGTAACAGATTTTTTTAACTACTGTGAATGTGCATTCAAGATCCCCTTTTATTGTTTGACAAGGAAATATCAGCACCAAGATAATTGTTGACCCATTCTATTCGAAATAATTGTATTAGTATTAGTATAAAATAAGTATTAGTTTAAATTATGTGTTGTAAATTATCCATTTAATTTACGGTTTAATTGAACGGTTTGATTGTTTCAATAAAAAAGAAAAACAGTGTTGAGATACTGTATGTAGTTAAAAATAGAGACTTTAAACCAAGCCATGCTATTTTGCAATCAATAGTAAGACATCGTTTAGGTCTCTGTGTACAGTTTTGGTCACCAAAAGCTACTGATGCTCTGCAATCAATGAGAAGAAGAGTGCCTAGATACATGCCTGAGTTCAAAGAAGGGCCCTACACTGACAGGTTAAAAGTCCTAAATGTTTTTAGTCCTGAACAGTCTATTGAAGTATTCAAAATTCTCAAAGGTATTGAAAAAGTAAACCCAATGGACTTCTTCAGAATCAAAAGTGAAACCTGAACCAGAGGCCAGAAGTCGGGGAAAGTGTATTTAAACCTGGAACATCTGGAGGAAATTCTTAATGGGCCTAATGGCCTCCTCGGTTGTGACCTTTCTTGTGATCTTATGCTTCTTCGTGTTTATATTCCAGTATGTACAAAGTACATTGTTCAGTGGTAAGTGAATTAGGTGGGAATGCTGTTCAGAGTTGAAAATTAGTCATGCCTTTTGGAGGATGAACTAACTCTATATTTGACTAGAGTATGTGTACCAAGCAAAGCTGCAGTAGCAGTCTGATAGGAAAAACACATCAATCCAATATGGGAAGGAGGGCTTGTGGTATTCCTTTGCTTTCAGCCCAGGAGCAAACCACAGGTTAATGAAATGATATGTTGAGATTTTGCCCTGCCATATCTTTAAATTAAAACAAACACATGCCTTGTGCTGATGCGAAAATCATATCGGTCCTTGAGCAATCTATAGAACAATTTCGTTTTGGAGCTAGCAACTAAAATCTAAAAGAAATTAAAGTCAAAACCTGACTGTTCAGGTATGTCTGAATGTTCACTTTTTAATCACGTTTTTGATTATTCTGTACATCTTTCTGGACAGGTAATCAAACATATTTTTGACCTTTCATTTGTTGTGATTGTTGTGGCTTTTCTTTTACAGAAAATTACAGAATTGAGTGGTATTGTATTGCTTTCGGTTTGACAACACTGTTATGCATCATTGGTTGCTATGACAGTCTTATTTCTGTTGGCATTTTATTGACAAAGCAATATGCTGCTTTTACTGAAATGTCAATACCCCAGCTGTGTGCTTTCTAATTCTGGTTCAAAACAACTCACTTTTTAAGACATAGACTAAGCTATTACAGATTTACAATTTGTTAAAATCCATCTATTTCACATAGCAAATAATGTGGAATGTTTAGGCATTTTTATATTCAGTTACTGCATTGTCCAGTTGTGAAGCATATTGCAAACGAACTACTGTAAATATCACTCAATGTTGACATGTGTGGCAATATCGCATGACTATTAAAACAATTGTTTGATATGAACTGTTAAATTTTGCTTTAAAAATAAATAACTGTTCAAATGCCTTTAAGGCATTCAGCTGAATCTGGAACATAATAATAAGGAAACATTTTTGATTACATGGCATACAGTATGTGTAGCAAACGTAAAAATCTGATCTTTTTTAAAATTAGTGTAATGAAATTGAAATCAAAGCAGAATAAAAGTACACATTTTTAATTCAGGGTTACTTAACAAACCATCAACTTTTTGTTATAAGTGCCAAGCGGGAAAGATTAAATTCCTTTTGGAATGTGTTTCTGGTCACCTGTACAGATTGAAGAAATCTGTCCAGGTTTCCTTTTTTCACTTTATTGTGTTTGTTTCGAGATGAGCAATCTCAAGTAAACAACACTTTCATTCAAAGCCGGTAGGCAGTCTGAAGTCGTCATATTGTTCAATAAAGTATTGCAGCAGATATGTTAAATTTAAGGTTTTGATTTGGAAAAAAAATTCTCATTTGTTTTAGCTGATCCATATCGCATATACTGTATACTTTCTGCAGACCCAAATGTAACTCCTCATATTTAAAGCATACTGTATGTGTTGTCTATTTTTCACTACTAGCTTTTAAATATATGCATACTTATGGAAGCCTGTTTCCGCCAGGAAGTAAAAAAAACGAGCCATGGCATCTCGCAATTCTGACTTTGTATCTCGCAATTGCGACTTTATATCTCAGAATTCTGAGATACTAAGTTGGAATTCTGAGATACTAAGTCGCAATTCTGAGATACTAAGTCGCAATTGCGAGATACCAAAGAGCATTTTTTTTACTCCCTGGCGGAAACTGGCTTTTATATTCCTTACATGCATACTATCCTAGAGTAGTGTGTTGAATTTACTGATTCAATTAAAAATTGGGGAAATAAACTTGGTGAGTACTTTATGGCTACTAGGAATCAATCAAACATTGAGCACTGTAAAATTTAATGCTTGAACTCTAAAAGTAGAGTCTTAGTAAATAGAAAGAAGGAAATAGCAGTCTGAGGCCATTGAAGAGTGTTTTTAGGCAATACCGTATTTGGCTTTCTTTTGGAGACATCTGAGAAGACTTGCAGTTGTTAATGCTTTTGGCTCGTTGAGTGCCTTGAGTTAAAGATGTGTGGACTTGAAACCTAGTTTGCAGACTTCCACAACACAAATTTAGAAGGCATTGAGGAACCTGTTAGATTTTCCTTTAGGGAGATTGTGTGTATGCCATGAGCAGGCCTGTAGGCTTCAGATGACATTTTGAGAGATTCCTGGGTGACCGTATAGAGTCAAGGACTCACTTCTTGCCTGTGGGCTTCATTTTAGCTAGTGGCTCAGTCACATCAACAAACACCATCAACAGCTCTAAAGTTAAGCGATAAAATTAACGAAAGAACCAATATATAATACAGGGAAAAAATAAAACAACTGGGGAACTGTGACCCTCCTTTGGGATCCTTTGACACGCACTTCAAAACTCAGAAACTTGAAAAAGCAGAGTCTGAAATTAGAGTTTATAATTTTAGCGAAGCAGACTGTTCATCTAATAATTTCATCTCTAAAGCAAACAAGTCCACGTCTAGGAAAATGTCACCAGTGTGGCTTAATGGAAAAATGAAGAAAATCAGAAGGACAAGAACAGTCTTGTGTAGGAAGGTCCAATTTTTAAGGATAGAAAAATAGCATACCAAAAAGATAATGATAGAAAATAAAAAATCAACTTAATATAATTAATATTGCTGAATATTTCATGCACATTTTTACAATAGAAGATGTCAATGATATGCACTTGTTATAGAATGTAATGTATCAGTATTACATCATTTTAGCTGACTGTCCCTGATATTCTACAGGGGCTGAATTTGTTAGTATTGATAAATATAGGATGTTATTAAAATTCTCCAACAATAATTCAACTCTCACTTAGGATGGGAACTACAGCAGCAGGCTAGAGAATTGCCATATAAATTCTTAAAAGTTAGACAAAACTGAACTACGAAAGTATAGACCAGAGGGCTGAAGCCTATTATATACATCGGTTTATGCTCACCTTTGTCAATATTTACACTGACTATTACTGTCAGCCAGGAATTGATGTCATCAGATGTGATGTGATGTCATCCACCTTTCATCAGGATTTTTGACCCTTATCCATAATGCACTCCTGCTGGCGGGTCAGCAGTAATAGCCATTTCCTTGTGGCCTCCAGCTATACTCCTCTCTCCTGATCCAGAGCCAGCTTGAGGCTCTTTCAGCTGCCTCTCCTAGCCTTTGGACTGTCTTTTTATTCCTCCCAATCAGCCCAACAGCTTCTAGCATTCCCCACACTGGCTGTGCAGGGCATTCCTTGCAACTAACCTCCAGCAGGGATAACCACGTCTTCCACCCTTTCCCTCCACAGTCTTCTACCTGATCCTTATATTTGGCACTTTTCCCTTCAAAGGCCTCCTTGTATCCTTCCTCTCATGGCACCATCAGCTCAATTAGGATGATCTTTCTCGCCTCTGGGAATCACATCATCACATCTGGCCTTATAGATATTTGAGTAACCTTGGGAAAATGTAGCCCTCCTCCAAGCTCTACAATTACTGTATGTCTCATGACTGAGCTTTATGCAAGATAGTCTTTGATTTTACCTGAGGAGGAATTTGTGGATTGTACACAGGTGGCTCTGACTGAAATGTCCTCATGGGCCAAATACATGGCCCATCACCCTCTCATCGCCAATGGATCACTAAGGTGGGCCATTAGGGAGGATCCACTGTGTGGGCTTTGTGAAGAGAGGGGTATTGTGGCATATCTTCTCTGGGTGCAAAGTAGAATTTCTCAAAGAGAGATACAGATGGCACCATGACAAGGTCTTGATGACACTTGTGGACGTCCTGGAGATAGAGAGACAGAAGAAATGGCAAGCTCATGGAGATGATCCCCAAATAAAGTGGCATTTGTTAGGGATGGAGAGAAGCTGACAAGATTACGGATCTCAAAATGAACCACCACTGGTCTAACTGAAAATGTCTTTGTGCGCTTGTGATGATCTTTTTGAACAGCCTGATATGGGCCTTGCAATCATGTTGTCAAAGTAACGAAAAATAAATAATGTTGTCTGGTTCAAGATAAGTGGAGAAAGTTATTCATACAAATAAATGGGAAGACAATATGTTTGATTTGTACAAAAGGTACCTTTTGCCAAGCAGCAGTAATTGTAGAACTGAATGGATAGCTTTTATTCTTATCAGACTCTCAAGCACAGTTTACACAAGGTGCTGATAGCTAATCCCAGATCCTGTATAACTCACATTTCAATGTAATTTGCATACAGTGCCCTCCAGATTTATTCACACCCCTATAAAATAGAAAAAAACAAACATAATATAACACAATGATTTGCAGACTGGATAACCTGTGTTGCTTAAAAATTCTAATAATGAAATATTGTAATAATAAAAACACTGCACAGAGCAAAGTCGTGTTTGACACCAATTGAATTCCAGAAAACATGAAGGTCACATTTATTCATACCTCTAAGTATGCCTTTAAATAAGATTTGACAAAACAAATCTACGTAAAATGTTGCTCTTTGGAAGTACTGTATAATGGAAGCCTCTTGAACTACACAGAGCCCCCTGAAGGTTTCTTGTTTCCCTGTGGTGAAAAAGGTAATACAAGGATAGCACTCAGCAGTAGTATTCATCATCATCAATGTGAGAGACCCAGGAGCAGTCATCCAACCAGGATTGTCCTAAAGATCCCTGTACTCTTTCTTATAGTAAAAGATTTTCAATAGGTTCTGCTGAAGTTAGTAACATAGTCAAAATGACACCAAATCAGGAGAACTGGCTAACACTGCAGATGCAGCAAATGAAACTAAAAATGATTTAGGTTAGATTGACTGTATTTCAAGAATGGATAGACTGGCAAATCCAATTTAATATAAACAAGTATAAGGTTTTATATAGAGAGAATAAAAACATAAAATAACCTGTGTGGTGAAAAGCAAACACTGCCTTCCAACCACAAGGGTCATGTGTGACGATGGAAGTATCACGGTTTGGGAATGATTCAGGACAAGGTTTGCAATTATTGATGGAACCATGAATTCAGTTGTACCAGCAAATCACCACATTCTGGAGGAGAATGTCAGGTCAGGTGAGCTTGAAGTGGTTGATCCAGCAAAACAATGATCCTAAAAATTCAAGCAGATCTGTAATAAGATGAAGAAGACATTTTGCTTTTTGATTTGGTGTAACCCCAACCCCATTTGTATATTATAGCGAGACTTGAACCAATCTGTTCATGCCAAGAGAAACAAATGTCTCTTACCTGAAGATGTTCTGTGAGGAAGAATGTACCAAAATTAATCAAATCCATTATGAGAGACCAATAAACACTTAAATCATCATTAATTAACCATTAATTGTCATCAGTAACTGATCCTAAGGATTCACAAACATATTCACTCGAGGCTACATTTTGTCACAATTTTAATTAGGTGTAAACAAAGCAAAGAGAATCCTTCAGACTAAATTTTTCAATTCTATCCATTTCATGACATTTATGTGCAGTTAACAGCCCACAAGAGCCCATGAATTGCTTCACAAATTAGTTCCAGTGCCCAGAGAACCATAGGCAGGCACCAGAATTATGTAACAGTCTTTGTCCATGTTTTCCTATTTATCTATTACGTGCAGTGTATCTGCAATAAAAATATATCCCTTCTGTTCTGTAACACTTACAGAGTCTGCATTTTGACTTGCCTTAGACATTTATATTTCTTTCTCATTTGAAATAAGTTCTCCAAAATATTCCATAAAATGATTGGGACTATGTTTGGGAAGAGGAAGGAAACAGTCATAAGATACAACTACATGAGAAGCAGGAGGATTTGATTGTGGGGAGGGGCTGTGTTACTGGCACATTTTCCCAACAGCCCATAGCCTAAGTGAAGCAAATTTCCAGAGCTTTCTTCCGCCCATTGACACATGGGAGCGCAAGTGCCTGTCATATCCATGTGGCAGAGGCAATCTGTTTTGACAGCAGGGAGTCTGGATCAGAAACAGAAAGGTACAACAGGTTTTATGTCTGACTTCAGACCATTCGCTCTTCACAATTCACTATGGTACCTGTGTATACTGTTTTCATTATTGTTTTCTTTAAGTACCTGTAACTAATTTCTTCATAATGTAACCCTATTTAGTCTCACCATGCTCAACACAAAATATTGTTCACTTTCTAGAAAAATCTATAGCCTTTTAGTCTGAAATATAAGATTTATGTTTTAAATAACTGTAAAAAAACACTGCTTTGAAAAAACCTCTAACCTACAGTAGGTTTCTGGACTTGGCTGCGGTTGAAGACCGTCAGAGCTGGTTGAGTGGGTTAATGGCTAGAGGTAATGTTTAGCCAGGGTGTTGAGTGAAGTGAGGATGAAGAAAATTGAGAAAAATGAAGAGACATACTGTATTACAGTACAGAAAGAAGTTCTTAAAAATGAATAACCAAGAAGGAAATCTTACAGTACAATGCTGTATATATACTGTATATAAATATTTATGTTACTTGTCAATCAGAGGAAGAGTTCCAACAAACATATCTTCTGAGGAATTTTCTTAAAGCTGGTGAGGATTTGTACATGGGGAAAATAATTATTGGACATGGTCAGAACTATGTTAGTGGAGGACTGCTGTAAGCCAACCTATCAGTGATACTGTATAATGATATACTCTACCACTCCCTGAAACTGAAATTTCTTAACTATTTCTCTAGATCGAGATGATAAATAAAGCAACAACACATCAAAGGAACACTTGATGAAAATACGGTGTGCACTGACGGGTCTTAAACCCTGGTTACAGATTTTCCGGTACCACCTCTCTGCTCTCTGTGCTGCGATGTTTTCTTTGTATTCTTCCTGCTAGACAACTACTTTGTCTCCACTGCTGACCCCATCCCGCCTCAATATCCTTCACATTTTAGATTATCATACAAAGTATCAATACTAGCGAAAGTCATAAGACATTAACTCTTCCTTTTTGATAAGTGACATACTGTACAGTTGCTATAACATTTTAGACTGACTCCTGTTGGCAGCCTAATTCTTCTGATGCAAGACAACTGTTACATCCATGTTAAATTAGATCTGTGAATTTTGTTTACTGAGCCAAAAACAATTTGTGAACCCCTTAGGTTGGTCTGCAACATTTTAGATCTCCTGTAAAACAGAATTAGTTCTTCATTAAAGTGTTCAATGAACGATATCTTGAATACAAATTGAACACAAAGACAGAAGACATGTTTTGTTTAATACTGGATGCTGGATTGTTTAATTTATGAATTGATCTATTTATTAAGAATCAATTAAGAATTAAGAATGATCCAATTGTAAATATCCTTTTATACAGTATGTGAACACTTAGATTGAATAACTTGTAGCTCCAAATTTCAAATTTAGTCCTGCTTCAGCTGATGAATGGATGACCTGATATTATCTTCCAGATGTTTTTTTATTTGTTGATGTACAGTATCACTGTACTGTATCTGAGCTACCCAAAATAATTATATCTCCACCACCACGTTTGAAGGTTGAGTGAGGTTCTTTGGAAATTTAACATTTGATTTTCACCGCACAAAATGTTTCTTATTTAGGCCAAAATATTTATCTTTTGACTCATCTGTCAAGCGAACATTCCTCCAGTAGTCATCTGGATCGGTGTTGAAAAGCTTTGGAAGCTTATGATGGGCAGCAGTGCTTGTTTTAGAAAGAATTGTTTATTTTTCTGGATATCCTTCCATTGAAACCATTCTTTCTCAGTCTTTTTCTGATAGTTGCAGCATGAATACTGAAATTAGCCAGAACAAGAGAGGCCTGCGGGTCGTTAGACGTTACTCTGGTGTTCTTTGTGACTTCCTGAATGATTTACCAGATTGCTCTCTTGAGAGAGATCTTTGATTATGATCACCTGTTTTCTCTAACCTGTATAGTGAAGACCAAGATCATACAGTTTATGACCATAACATAAGACAGGGATGCCCAAACTCAGTCCTTTTTTACTAGCTACTCAATTATTAACCACTTGATTCTAATTACCTCCTTTAACTGTGCTACATAAACTAATACGTGTTTAAGGATCACTTATTTCACAATATCCTCTATCAATAAAATATATAATTTTCTACTTCATAATGCAGTTGATTAAAAAACAATGGTTTGCTAAATATAAATCATTTTGGTTATTGAGGAAAAGACGGATGTAAATTAAACAAGTTTATCACGTTAAGACATTGAAATTCCCATAAATATATTCGGGGTTCACAAACTCAGCACTCTGTAATACTTGGAACATTTTCATCAAGTTGGTATTTTTTTCTTTTCTGTCATTTTTACAGTGTAAATTAATTTTGTTAGTGCACATGGAAAGCTCAATGAGACGACACAGGATACAATTACAGTATCACTTACTAATTGTAAACTTCAAATGGACTCTTAGCTCCAGCTTCATCTATCAGCCCAGAAATTTTACTCTTCTTTTACACCTTATCAGAACCTTATTTCACTTCAGTGCCTTCAGTTTCAATGTACTGTAAAAGCTGTTCTGTGGGTTGTATTATTTTCATAATGTACTGTATAAATAACAATGGGCTCAGGTTAACATATCTATTATTAATAATAAAAGGAACACATAGGCAGGAATAAATATATTACATAGAATTAAAGACTAGAATGTCAAAAAAAATTGACAAGATGTGAAAGTTCCAGCTGATGTCCAAGATTTAAAATTGGCTGGGACATTCTTCCATAGCCATGGAACAGAAGGAGCAGAATTTCCTAGAAGTCAGAATCCAGTGCAACGCAAATGCCATTTACTGTAGGTGTACAGGGAGATTACTGTTCACTGATGTAGACAGGAGTCAAACTGTTTAAGCTTTGTGAGTGGCAATATTTTGAAATTTACATCCATGAAATCCTCAGGGACCCAGAGCACGGAAGCTAAAAGAAGAGATACATGTTCATGCATTTTAGGTTTAGTTAAGATCTGAGCAGTTGAGTTCTGAGCATGCTGCAACTTAAGAACATGTCTGCGTACAGCACAAGCACTGCATTACAATTATCAAGACTGGAAAAACATAATCCTGCCGCAGCTTTTCAGCATCATTGAAGAGAAACATGAATGGATACAAGAAGAAAAGACACCTTTAGAGCATTGCTGTCATGACCTATAAATGCAAAGCCTGGATCAAAATTAGCACCAAGGTTCTTGACCTGAGTCCACCACCAGATTCTAGCACCATCAATAGCTAAACTAAAATTGACATAGTTGTGGTGTTGATTAGGACAGGACTGTGAATCAGATAGCTACACTCTTTTCAGAGTTCAGATGTGGATTTGTTACATTCATTTTTTATCCTCATCCAAGCAGTGTGAAATGACAGAGAGGGCTTGATTAACATCAGGTTTCTTGGGATATAAATTAGGCTGTATTATACAGTACATGTTGATCTGACCTAAAGGAAACATATAGATACTAAAAAATTGGGCCAGTGACAATACTCTGCAGGAATGCAGATGTGACCTATTTGATGAGGAGGAATAATACACAATCTGAACAAATTATTTTCTATCGGTTAATATTTAAACATCAACAAAGCAGTTTTATTAATACCAACAGCTCCTTCTAATCTATTCAGTAAGATAAGCTAGTACAGTATCTGAACAAAAGAAGTCTGTTCTAGAACCTTTGCCAAAAATTGTAAGTTAGATATTTGCCTACAATTACTAAGCAGACTGGAATCTAAGTTCTGCTTTTTTAAGGATAATAACCACATTTAAGAGCCAAGGGAAAACTTCCAGATCTCAGTGATTCATTGATTATATGCATGACAATGGGACAGAGAATTGCAAGGTTTAAACACAGCAGGGCAGTGGGAATGAGATCCAAAGAACATCTGGTGGGTTTTCATTTTAGTGATAATTTCAGAGAGCTTCTGAGGAGAGAACTGAAAGAAACGATTTTAAACTAAATCGTTAAAATTAAAAGCACTAAAATTAAAAGTAGCTTCACTTTTCTCAGAAGTGGATTTACAAGATAAATCTGATTTTGATGTAACCGTTTTTAGAATTAAGTATCTCAGCACATTGATTGTATTTTCCATAGTAGAGTGGTATTTTGAACTGGATTTAACTTGCCTCGTGTTTTATTGCTGGGTTCTGTAAACAAAGATACTAATCACTGTTTAAAACAAAATGCTGCTGTTTTGCTAGTATTAGTTTTTGATGGTAAATATTTGTGTGCTAATATGTTAATACAAAGAAACCCTTTTTCAGTTGTTACAGTCCTGTTATTCTCACTGCCTAATACAGTAGTAATTTTATATTAATTTATGCATCAGATCTAATGCTGTACATCAGTAATTTTGTTCAGTGGCAAAACTGAAAAGACAGCTCATTCTTCTACCAAAATGTTCTCAGGTATTCTGAATATACAGTGTTCTCCAAACGTACAGTATTGTCACACATCTGTTCTTTTTGCTTTACAGTTATTGCAATACAGAATTTGGATTTGTTATTCATTTGAAAATGTGTAATACACAGTATGTTTTATTTTTGGGTAATTCCATGCATACATTTAAAGATATTAGAACAAAAACCTTTTTGTGTTCAACCAAGTGGTTTCAAAGTGACAGATTTAGCTCCTTCAACAGTACTTGCCTCCTGTTCATGTTTAAAAGTCAGCATTAGGTTACATATCCATTTAACTCTATATCTTCATGAATACTGTGACCAATTATGCTCAGCTAGCTCTGTAATCATTTGAAATGTTTTACCAAGCCTTTGCTACAGCCACTTTGAATTCTTGCCTGTTCTTCAGATGTGACTGAATTGTTTTTTTTCTTTAGCATGAAAAATGTATCATCAGATGAACTTAAATGTGGAGATTGACTTGGCCGGTCTGCATGTTTTGCATCATTTTTTATGCCAAAGCACCATTCAATAAAGAAAGAAGCATTTTCTTCTACATAAGCAGACAGAATGTTCCTGTAAACTTCAGAATGTATTCTGTTGCTGCCATTATTAGTTACAGCATTAATGAAAGCCATGTCTTCTCCTCCATCATGCTTTACAGACGAGGTGGTGTTCTTTTGAGCATCTTCAATTTACTGTGCTGTATTTAAACGGGCTTTCTGTTCTTTTAGCTTCTAAATTGCTTTTCTTAGGTCAGATCTTTTCATTTTTTTAATTTCAACTATAAACTCAAGAAAGTAGTACTGAATTGATTTTATTAAATATAAAATACTTACTATAGGTGTTGTGTTGTACTTATCAGATGCTTTTTCATGAAAAATAATTTGTGTTCACAGTGAAAACTACAACTTAGGTTTCTCTGTCCGAACACTTTTTTTATACTGCGAGTACCTGAACACAGGCAATTTTATTTAAAAAAAACAACAGAAATATGTACCTCTGCATACATGCCTATATACTGTGCATACTACACAGGGCAATGTACTGTCACTGAAACACAAGATGCAGTTTAAAGAAGCTACAATGTAATTTACAAGACCTCTCTTGCTCTGCCAATTCATTACTTCCTCTTTCCAAGAAAGTTATAATTCCCTTGCGACAGACTGTCTTCCATTTATAGGACATATGCTTTGTCCCTAGATTCCTAAGTGTACAAGTTTGCCATATTCAATATAAGTGCATGTTTTTGTAGATTTGGTTAATCGCCCTGCAGCAGTTTCAGCTTGTTTTATTACATTTTTGAACACCAGGAACTTCTTGGAATTGTTGTATTTACAACATGTGTATCTTGTAAAAAAAGTTAATAAAACATCCTTAGTCTTTTTATGAAATATTTAAGATCTACCCAATATTATTTAGCTTGACTTTAAAATTGTACAAACCTCTGTTCTATCATTGTCTAGATCAGTCTGTGACTCAGGCCCGTGACTAGTCTATTGTTTGCATTGTCTGGCTTTCAACTTTGTGCTGAACTGACAAGTCAGCCTCTTGTCATTGTCTTATTTGTAAATGCTCACTGTTGCATTTGTAGAATCTCAGAAAATGAAATGGAAATAAATGAGACAAATATCCACAGAAACTTATAGGGACATTCTTACGATAGGAACAGAGATTTTTTTGTTGTTCATTTTTCGTTTTGATCTTTTGTTTTCATAGCTTTGAAGTTTTAAACCTGTACATCTTCACTTTCTCCTGGTAAAAAAGGTTAAAGGTTAGTTTCCGTCTGTCTGGAACTCCTAGCATAAAAGGCATTGTTCAGTGTTCTTTATATATACAGTAGATTTACACTTTAGATAAGTAAATCTTTGCCAAAAGTTTAAACTAAATTCATGGAATTAAACCTGATGCTGTATATTTAAACATTTTGAGTTATGGAGATTCAAAATTTAGCACTGGGAAACTGTTTTCTGAATTTATGGGAAAATTAATTGACACTCATTTCGACAACTATTAGTTAATAAAGATGAAGCTGAAAACTATTGCGTCTATGACATGAAGTTGGACAAAAGTCATATGGCATTTCTTAAATTTATGTCACTAAGAGATCTTCACTGTTTCCATACAACTGTGATCTTTAGTTTATATAACATCTTTATCTACTACACTGTTTCTCATAAAGCTTTACTTTAGTTTGAAACACAAGGACTTAAAACAGGAAATTCATTTATCTAAACTTAAGCAGGAAATGTATTTATATGAAAAAGCTAAAAGTTATTAATATGCCTTTAAATACGATTTAATAATTCTAACCATGACGGATGTCTGCAGAGATCTTTCCTGCTGGGAACCTACTCCCATTTTTAAGGCATGCTCCCAGCCCCAAGCTATATTGTGCCTCCTCAGACAGCAGTAAATTTCACTCCTCCTTAGAAGCTGGCCGTCAATCACAGAACAATTTAAAACTAACACATTTCTCTTGCTATTATGTTTAAACTGAATTCATGGATCAAAATGAACAAGTTGTGCTGTAGTATAAGATGGAGTCCCTTCACTTACAGTAGGTCTTTAAATGTAATCAATATGATTATAAACATTAATTCCAAACGTCAACCTAAACCAGTGGAGATGGGTTAAATCTAATCGTGTTGTGTTTTTGTTCGTGACAAAAACGTTTGACACTTGTCTGGTCTAGAAGTGGTGAAAACATGAATTTCAGTGAATGAACAAGAAAGCAATGTTATGAAGATGGAAAAATGGTGTTTTGTAACAGTATGTAAGCCTACAAAGCAAAAGACTGATTCATAATGACTTTTTATGAATCTTAATTTTAGAGATTAAATATTGTACCAACTAAAAACTATGGACCACAAATTAAGCATTCTATTTTTTCCTGTGATCCTCCTCATCACTTCAGATCTAAAAATAAAATAATATTCCTGTTGCATCTGAAATTTGAAATTTTGTTTGCAACACAACAGAGCAAAAACTACAAATTTGGTACAAATACCTTTGAGTGTTCTTAGTGTATAAATGAAATTTTATGCCATGCTGCTGTATAATCTGGCAGACAGGAAGAATATGGATGTTAAATCACAGGGATCCCAGAACAAAACCCTGCAGGAAATTTTAGTTAAGGTGTCAAAAGAAAATGGTACCAAAGAGAGAGAAAATACCTGTGATAATTGTGTTGTACTGTATATAAAATTGTTTGATGGGATATATCAATTAAATTTTGAATGAATTAATATTTTAATAAAAATACAAATATAGCCAATTTCATGTCTGAAAATAGATGAAGACCACCACTAACATTCTTCAATACAATGCAGACAAGATAGAATTATTTTTAGAAAGATTCTTAACGTTTTACCCGTACCTTTATCTCTTCAAAGAAACCAGGTTTTAAGAGGTTGGGAAATCAGGTGTTCCGAGGAAACAGGATGGTGAGGTCATTGTTATCTGTGAGGGTCAGTATGTTAAGGAAGAAAGTGTGATGCACAATATTAGCAGACAGCACAGCACTTTGTGAATCAGAGGGCAATCAGACAGTTCATGATTTCCCCCTGGTTTATAAAATGGTAAAGTATGTTGTCTGTTTAGACAAATGAATTTCCAACTGTAATGGGCATCTGTGGCACTTGGCCAGCCAACAAGTTAAACTCTCTTGCCACTGCTCATTTCTCACCGCATCCATGACAAACACAAACATTCATTTATACACACAGCTGTATGCAACTTCCACACCCCTGGCCAGCCTGTGTAAAACACAAACACTCATCCAAACACACAACTCTGGCTGCTGTTAGTGGGATCAGAGGAGCTTTTCTTCTACGGACCCTTCTCCTTCGAGAGAGGGTTATCCATCCCTAGCCATCCCTATCCATCCTGTTATATACCGTCTAACAACTAATATTACATCAACAAAGAATAACAA
This sequence comes from Atractosteus spatula, assembly GCF_055471065.1. Lineage (NCBI taxonomy): Eukaryota > Metazoa > Chordata > Actinopteri > Semionotiformes > Lepisosteidae > Atractosteus > Atractosteus spatula. The sequence continues at coordinate 38,165,826 of NC_142706.1, forward strand.
GTCATTTAAATAGAGAAGGAGCTAATTCCACCCAATTCTATGCTGCTGCTCCAACACCAGGCTATCACTGGCTAACAGTTTGTCACACCCACTTTCTTATGTTCCATTGACATGAAGTTGTGTGTTTTATTATTGTAAAAGCCTTTTCACTTGTATGCAATTATCCCATATTAGCACGTTACTGGCTTCAGTGGTATCCTACCACTTGTAAATCCATGGCTATGCTTTCTTTTAACCTGTAATCATCATTAAGACTAAAACAGACCAACGTTTGTTACGTTGTGTAGTTTTTTTTTTAATATTCAACAGTTCACTTCATGGCCAGACATATACAGTATTTATTTCTCCCAGCTAGTAATTTGAGAAATTGACAGACTTGAGTCCATAATTAAGATGGTTTGTTCAGCTAGCTGTAGAAAGGAATGAATTAAATGCCTTGGGGATTATCATGTATCGTCACATCCTGATGCACAAACAAGCTTTTAATTAGTGGTTTACCATAGTGCATGATACAACAGCAGTCCTGTCACATCTAAACTGCTCATGGCTCTACATAAGATGTTTTCATTCACTTGCCCTGAGACCAGTTGTACAGTACACCATTATTTATGAAAAAGCTGTTCCAATACCACTTCATAATGAAGGGGCAGGGTTATTTTTAAAAAATTGCACATATTTTTTTTTGGTCTATATTCATCCTGCTGTATTTACTTTCAGTTCCTCATATTGTTCGTACAGGCTGTACTTTAATGCCTTCATAAATAGCCAATACTTCACAGTACCTCCTGTTGTTGTTTCTGTTGTCTCAAGAAGAATGTTCATTGATGCAATACATCATCTTTGGAACACTGGCAGTCTCTAGGTTTCTGCTTAGTCATCTGCTGTCAGTTATATAGTCTAAGGCTTTGTTGAAGGTGGAGGGAGGCAATTTGAAACTCCATTGGTTATAGAATATGAAAAAATCAAAGGTGTGTTGGTTACACATTAATAAATGCCCCCGAGATTCCCATTCAGTAGGTTTTATTATCCATTATAGAGCCCACTTGTTGTTTAGAATGCTCTGGTCTATGCAGGTTAAAATGATTAAAGTACATTTAAATAAATTAATGTATAAACAAACAAACAAACAGGGAAAAAAGATATCAAGTATTATATGATAATGTTTCTTACTGTTTTTTTCTGCAGAAAAATGTGTGCAGTGATATTAGACCTGAAAGGTGAAGATTGAATTCTTACTTATGACCTGAATCCTAGCAAATGATGAATGATGAATTTGTGCAAGTAGAATTTCCATACAATATTTTAAAAGCATTTACAATAGGAATAATTATTTTTTGTATAATGCTTAATGTATACCGTAAATGCACCAATTAAAAAATTGGTTATTAAATATTTTAAAAATTTAAATTTACAAGAAAAAGAGAAACGTCTTTTACCTTAGTTTAGTTGTGTCTCTTCATAATTGACAAATCTAAAATAAATATCTCATATTCCTATCCTTAAACACTTTGAAAATTATCATTAAATACAACCATACAATATGTGTAGGATTTTGTATTTATATATCTCATTTTTTGAAATAAGAGCACATTAATGTATTTCCAGTTGTATCATTCTAGAATTATGTGGCAGTGTGTATTTTAATAGTCATATCATTAAAGCATTAAATAAAACAAGTAAATAAGTAATTATTTTGGACATTAAGTCCACAAAAGCACCGATTATTTCATTAATTCATATTAACAAAGCTGTTTTGACAAGTGTTAGGTTGTTAAAATAACAGCAAGTTCACTCTAGCCAATGCAACTGTCCGTTGTGAGTTTCGGGGATTGAGATTTCAAATTTCTGAATGGGGTGCTTTAGTCATGGATGGTCTCTATAACCACAGAGAAGATCTGAGAAGTGCAGTATCCAGTCACAATGGGAACACAGAAGCACTGTATGTTGCAGATCCTCATTCCAATTAATTAAAATTAAAAATTGGTATGTATAGCAGAAGTAATTGGAGATTCTATATTTATGTAAACGAGAAATGCAGAAGTCTAGAACACCAGCAGTTTTATGCGATAAACTAGACATTTCAAGAAGAAAATTCATAATATTATGACATGACAGAGCAAAATTAGCAGTAAGCAGTCAGTAAATTAGCTGTCTTAATTCAGTAAGGTCAGAACAGCAAAAATATTGTGATAAAAAAACAATATTACTAAAATAACTCAGACATTAAAAGTAAAGAAATCTGACATGGATGCCAAGTTACAAGAACAAGATCTGATGAACGTGGATAAGAAGGAAATAAATGCAATTTTTAAAGCAAAGGAAGTCAAGAATGCTCCAACTGTCTCTTCTGTCTTTTGTTAAATAGACATGGCTTTTTCAAAGATCACATCCCAATTGATGGGTCAGTGGATTGATGGATAGAATTTACTTAGACAAAATTGGATCAGAAAATGCAAAGATTACATTTATGGTTGCTAGGAATCAGTTGCAACAAATAGTCATTTTCAGTATACTCAGATTCAAAGAATGTAAAATAGATTTTTTAACACAATAATAACAATTAAAGAAATACAAGACTAAATATACAGCAGATCAAACTTGTGATACACAAAACAATGTACTGATCACTCACTTGAGGATTACAAGAGCCAATTAATACACTTACAGTAAATCTGTTGACAATACAGTACAGTATAACGCAGAGTCTATTGTTAGTCAACATCATAAAATCTCAAAACATAAGAGTCCAAAGAGAAGTAAAGATTAACTTTCTTTCATGAATTCTCATTGTCAAACATACACTATACTTGTATTGAATAATAGTGTATTCTTTAAGAGTTAAGATGTGAATTGAATGTTCCAAAGTCATCAGGACAATGAGCTGGATGCTGTTGTCTACTGGGTACTGTGATAAGAGGCCATCCTTTTAGTGTGGAGAAAACTAAGAGCCCTGTTGCGTGGCTGTTCACTTCTTCCAAAAGGAAGCACTGTGTGCAAAATCTCCAGACTGGTCAAGCTGGCCTCATGTCGACACTTGGTTAGACCTGCTCCTCTGAATATACACTGATTGATATCCACACTGTACCATGTCAGGGATCAGGGGAATCTCTGTACATGTGGAAGCTTATTATAAACCTCATCCAGTTTCCAGGGATGTTTTAGGCAGAATTCCACTTTGTCTTGGTCTGTCGGTCTGTCTTTGGCATGGGCATTGTGACCACAGTCTTTAGTTTGTTGTCACGTTGCCAGGACTTCAGAGAGCAAGCACAGAAGGCAGTGCAATAGATCTTAAAATACATCATTACAGATTGTGATTGGCCAGGACATCAGCAGGTCTATTAGCAAAACCCTTGTGGCACATTCCTCTTTGATGAGTCATTATATAAACTAGTGCGTTTATGACGTGACACTGGGTCATCATGATATCCAGATGTGCATTCCTCTAGGAGCTGTACACAGAGATTAGGCATTATAAGGGCACAATCAGAACTGCCTACTCACTTGCCATCTTCCACAAAAAACTGAAGATCCATCTATTCAACATGTACCAACCCCTGAGGTCTGTGACTAACCCACATCGACTGTCTATGCTCTTATGTGAGTGCTTCTTGTTTGCCAAACAGCACTGAAACTCCTTAGGACGTTCCAGTATCCTAGCAGTTAATGTTCTCCTTACTATTTTCTCTCTTTTGTTTTATTCTACTGTTTATTGCTCCCTTTGCATCTTGGCCAGGTTGGATGAAAACATCTATAAAATCAGTCAAATCGAATCACTGGCAGTATCAGGATGGACACAATTTATGGTGACCCCGTTTGGGTATTGGAATTCCGGGACATTGTGTTTATCAAAGACCTATCTCAGAAATATTTCAGAGGAGGTGACCCATTCCTGTATTTCCAAGGCAACTGACAGATTATTATTGTAATTCTTCTTGAACAATTAATAATAGGTCTTTAATACAAAGTGTGACAGGAGAAGAAAAGTAGCAAATTACCATTCTTGGGTGACTTAAAGCTCTTGCTTTATATTAGGCATTGGAGTTATTTTTTCATGATTTGAACTAACAGTGTTTGAAATTCTATACATAAATGGTACTTTTGGATGATTTACTTCAGCTCTAGCAATACAGTGAAAAGCCAGGAACTATCTGCCTTGTACAGTATAATGAATGACTGCAGTTCCTTCACCTTTTTGTAACTTGACGTTAGGACTAGCTTCCTCTCAAAACTACTGATGTGTTTGAATTTTAAGTAGTTTCTGAGGCTGATGAGCCGTCCAGGGTGAAAATGCTGTTTAATGGAAAATGTTATTAGAGGAGTAGTTCTTTGGGAATGTACGCTGTAATACGGGCAGAATACCCAGCAATTACTGAAACAGCAGGTATAACAGAACTATTAATCCTCACATTTGAATATTCCTTTTGATGTTTAATTAAATTCCCAGCTATGTATTTTTAGAATCTGAATGATAGTTTTGGGTCATTCCTCCTAAAGGCATACCAACAACTGACAGAAGATTCTCCAGTGCTCAATGTCTAAAAATAACACTAGGATAACACCTCATTAAATATCTGTCATTGACAATAAAATACATTGTAATATAGTGCATGCTATATGTGTAGGGATAAACAGAAATAAACGTCAGTGTGTGTTGAGTAATGAGAAACTGTGCTGTAATTGAGTTGTTCCTGACATTTGGAAACTAAGAGGATGCTGTGAAACAATAAAACATCTGAGACATCTCAGATTCAGAAAATAATTCCACAAATATTTGTTACAGTCTGACAGTTTTATACAATATTATTAAGCCATCAAACACAGGTGCCAAGTGGTGCAGAAGCTATGCTGATTCGTGCCGATTTCTTTGGCTCCTGCTATAATTAGTTCTTGGACTGTGCTGGATTAGAAGATAAGAAGTTTAATGTAAGAATATGGTAAAATGCCTAGCAACACACCTGAAGGAAAAACTTCTTTATAATGCAGTTTAAGAAACTCGTCACTTTGACTGTATACAGTATGTAAACTCTTCAGAATTCCACCAAGGTGAATAAAGGATGATAATGTGATAGCCTTCTTAAAAAGATATACTGTACATTTTTATTCTGCCATTTTTGTAAAGGGATGTTGTCTTGTAGGGCACACATACACACAGTGCTCAGATTGAGACAGAATTTGCCTCAAAATTGGAAGCTGTCTTTTTTAAACTTTGGCCACAGTATAAAAATCTCGAATGAGCAGATGAAAAGTACTTACCAACACATTTTGAATTAATCTGAAGATGTATCACTTTCCTTATTTATTTTATATGCTTGACATTCTTTGAATGCAAGGGTAACATTTAAATGGAAATATTATTGAAACAGGGAAAACACAACATAGTATCCATGGAATATTAAATTAATCAAAGGATAATATTCAATGAATAGCCTTTGAGGATGTTGTACATTCTGTATTCACTGCACATCAGCCTAAAATATTATTCTGATATTGAGTTTTGGATAGCACACGTGGGAAATATACAACATTTGAAACTTTTATTAAATATGGATTCCTGTGGGAAAGAGTCTGGAAAAGTAATTATTATCACTATTATTACTATTATCCGGACTCACAAAATGTGTCTGCAATCCATTAAGGCATAAAATGACATGCAAAAAGAAACTTTGGCTAAAGCCAGAGAATGACAGTTAACGTCTGAGAATAACCAATTCAAGCGTTTCAATCTTTTAGTGTCCCAGGTAAATGGCTCCCATTACTTGATCTGCTAAAGCAAATCGACCCCTTACTGTGTATTTAGTGAGAGTATAAAAAACTACAGGAAACTGGAAGACAATGTGCAGTTTGGGTGGTCAATTGCTAATTGGGGTGACCATGTAGTAAAGGATGAAGGAAAAAGATGTGGCCGTATGTAACAGAATTGACTTTTGTCCCTTGTAGCCAAAAGAAAGTTTTATTTAATTCATTTGAAACATTCAGTGGCTCATCCATCTAGAAAAAGGAAGTTTTAATGGTACACAAAGATTAAATTATTACAAATATATTTTTCAGTACATTTTACACAAAGGCCTTCTTCAGATATTTAAAAAGAAAATATATTAACATAAATATGGTCATAGACATGTTGAAAAAAAAACATTTTACTGAACTGTGGTTACTTTTCTTTGTAAACAGTTGAATAGCCTGTGTCCAAAACATTGTGAAAAAATGATTTTGTAATCATTTAAACCCTGCGTAGAATATGAAAACTCTTTTTTTTATTTTGTTTAACCTGCAATGTGCAATCTACAGTATCAGTTGTTAGTTTGTTCTGAGTTTTGAAGATACAAATGTCTTTGTTTTCAACTGCAGTTTTGCTGACAAAGAAAACAAATACACCAGCCAGCTGAAATGAAAAACATGTTGTTTAGGCAGTTCTGTCCCTAATGATTTAAGGTGTCTGTTTCATTGTGCTGCAAAGTAAGCTTTTGTGGCCAAGTGTTTTTTTTTTAAAAAGGTGTGATTTCTTTCAATGCAAGCAATGCGATTTAATTCCTGTAGCTCCATAAAGTTTGTATTTTGCTGATGAAAACTCCTATTCTCAAAATGTCCAGTTTTGCACTGTTTGTCTTTATTGGTACTGTATCCCAGGAAAACATATTTATTCTTAGACTATTTGTTCAACGTCATTTCTAACAGTCTTACCTTGTCTACAGATCTGTTCTGGTTAATTGATTTTCACTCAGCAATCTAGAAAGACACCGTATAAGATCAGATGAGAACAGAACATGCAGAGAGAGGGGATGAAGGAGGAGACACAACATAAAGTGTGTGGCAGGCGAGAGGTTCTTGTTCAAGATCAACCAGAAAGACCGATTGGAGCTTAGTATTTGAACCTTGCTAAGAGAGTGTGGTATTCTGTAGTTTTTAGGGAACTTGGTTTTCCTGAGTGATGAATCCCTTTAAATGGCCTCTCTAAATGTGTGGGTACATTTTAGAATAGGGAGATAGGCTTCCATTTATTTTGTGGCAGCCGGGTTTGCAGAGAGAGAGATTTAACAGCAGGTTATATTCTATTTAGTTTAGAAGGCAGTTTATCTCTTCCTGTGACCTTTGTAGACATTAAGAGTTGAGTACATGCTGTAGAAACATTAAAATAACAGAATTCGGATGTTGGTGAAAGAAGAGCTGTTTATTACGCTTACAAGCGTGCTATTCATTTTTATAGAAATGTGGTTGCTAGATTAATTTGTGTCTCTAAATTTTCCTTTTGTGATTGTGTGTTTACTACATATGTGCCCTGAGATGGACTGACATCCTATCCAGGGTTTAGACTAGTCTTGCGACCTCTGGTTTCTCAGGACCCTTACCAGGAATAATGAGCTTTCTTATAATGGATGGATGGAAGTCGACAACCTGTTTAAGTCAGATCTTGTACAGTCTTTCCAAGGTTTCTAAAACAAGTTTCCTGGTTGATCCTTAGCAAAGCTCTAATTAAGGTTTTAATCACGTATCATTCCTGCTGGAATACTGCCTGATGCTTTTCAACCCACCTCCAGAAAGAAATTGACCTTTTGTCTGAAGCTTGCATTCAATCAATCAATAAGAAATGGATAGTAATAAGTAGCAAACAAACAAGGTCAATGTCTTTCTTTAATTACCAAAGATTACAGCCTAACTACTGCTGTTCCAGAAAGCCTTATTAGCCTATGTGTCTCCACTTATTGAACACCTGTGACTAGTTAATTTTTCTCACTGGTTCATTTAGTCTATCTCTTTTAATTAAACAGTTGCTTGAATATGGGCATACAGTTAGGTCTGTCAGTTGTTTAATCTCTGTGCAAGTTGATTGGTATAATCAGTAATGGGTATATCTCTCTTATAAATAAAGAAAGTACATGTTTTCAACAAAACACAGTCTTTACATTTGTCTTTGATTAGTTTGAAATTGTTCTCATATAAGGACCGAAGGTGTTTGCTGAAGCCTGTTATTGTCAATGTTAGTCGTTATTTAGGACTGACTTCAAAACCCAAATCTGTTCTGTTTCAGTCTGGAGCTGGAATGAAAACTGCATGCAGAATTTCATCAGGCGAAGCACGAATGTATTTCAAATACCACATGGATTTAAAATGCACAGGGAAGAGACTTGGTCAATTCTTTATACATTTTTTCACAGTTTTCAGCAAGTCTACAGCGTAGTTGTTTTCATCCTAATGCAATACCTGAATACTACAATCCAGAGGTCATTAGCGCTATTTTCATCCATCTGTAAAACAAAATAAAATTGTTTTTAAAAATTCAGATTCATAGCTACAGTACAAAATGGAATCCAGCTCTGCCTGTGTGGTTAAACAGAAACAGAAGAGAATGTCGTAAATAGTTCCCTAATGTACAGTGGTAATGTACAGTAATGTGACCACACGTACTGTATGCTGTCTTAATCATACAGTATACTGTATCTATATGTTGTGATGCTTAAAGATCCACACACTTCCACATATTGTCCTATGAAGGCACATTTTAAAAATAGATGTAATTAGAATGGTAAAACTTGAATAAGGCTAACATACTGTCATAACCTTTTCATAAACACTACATACTGTAACATGGTAAAACAACATACATAGAAACCATACAGCAAAACATAATCTTCCATAAATAAACTTACCGGCACCGCTGAGCTGCATAAAGACGTTCAGCTTTCAAATCCTTAATGGTGTTTTCCATAATTTTCACTTTCCCTCTACCTAGAGTTCTGTTCTTAGCTATTGACTGAAACTGTCTCATTAATAATAATATGCTGTAGTTCCTGAAATGACTTTTGCATGAATGATTGTAAAGCATCATATACTGTATCTTGTGATATTGTGTTGTGTTTATCAAGATCGTATGACAGTGATTTTTGCCATTTTTAAACACTAAGTGATTTTTTATGTCCTGATTTTTCTTTTCGGGAGATGTGTCAGGAGATTTCAGTTGTTGTTAAGAAGAAACATTTGATCCATAAAATGTTCCTGCAGCTTGTGTTTTTTTAATCAAAATAAGATCTCAAGATATAATTTCTATCTTGAATTCTACAAAACTGGTTGCAGCACATCTCAGATCTTATTTTCTGAAACTAAGTTAATGTTAATTATTTAAAGTAATTCAACAAAGTTCTCAAAGTACTATGATCTCATGTTTTACGTTTCTGAAAACCTCTAAGATGTCTGTAGTTTTTAATTTATTTTTTTATTCTAAGAACAAAATTGTATCCTTGAAGAGTTTTTCTTTTTGGAAAATGATATTCTTGTGTTTTGGACTCATATTGACCTCAAAATATAAGCAGTGTGTATATTGTTACATGTGGGGGTATCAAAACATGTTTTAAGATAAAGGGCATTCTTGGTAGCAGTTGCTCATCTGTCCCCCTGGTCTTGCCTTGTCCTTGAAGTTAATAAGGCTAGGCACTTTTACCAATTTTTAACTAAGACTAAACTAATTGTGGACAAATTTAATCAAGTCTTTTGAAAGGATCAATAGGGAAGACAGTATAATAGTTAACACAGAAATCAAATTAGGAAGAAGAGAGAGGAAGACAGCAGATAAAATGGCACCCTGGCAGAGCAAAGCATAGAATATGCCCAGGTACTGTACTATGAGCACTAAAAAGACCATCTTTAGCATATTTTAGGACTTGTTGCCTCATAATTTTGGAAATATATTTTCCTATTTATTGTGAGGTAAATAGAGGTGAGAGAACCACTAGGGAACCTTGATTGTAATATGGTGTGCTTTGAAGTACACTTTGAAGCTGTGCAGGTTGAGTCTAATTAAGATGTTTTCAGGAAGGCAAGTTTTGAAGGAATTAACCAGAGGTGAAGAGCATTATATTGTAATAGATGTGCAATCAATGGAGAATGGGTGACAGTTCCTGCTGGAAGCGCAGAACAGATTGATCCCAAGAGGGGGCAAATTAAAAGCTAAAAGGCAGTTGTCCCAAAAGGTTTAACAAATCAATTAGGAAAAATAAAAGGGGGAAAAGATGCCTTTTAAAAAATATTATAAAAGCAACAGAACCCAAAGGAGTGCAATGAATTGCAAGCACAGGTAAAAAAGAATATTAGAAAAGCCAAGAGATACTGTAGATGAAATGTGATATTGCAATGTACTGTAGGCTAAAATAAATATTAAAAATTCAACAACATACAGTACCCAAAAGAAGGACATAGTTCAATATTAAAGTACTTCTGCTCCTTCTGCTAATACAATTTAAGAGTATAAAGCACTCAAGATTAAATAATCTCCACAACATTAAAGTATTTTACATAAGGAAACAAGAGCTGTTACTGTATACTGTATATACTGTATAGAGTATAACCCATTGACACAGCTCTTCCAGCAGTCTTAGGTTTTCATTTAAAGCACTGTAACAGCTTGAGGGGCATTCCTTTAATGTCCAAAGTTTGAATTGGGTTTCTGACTTTTTAAATTCCAGTACCACTACTGGAGACCCAGGATCTGAAATCTGTTATACTGGATGCTGTCTTGTTTGTCCTTTGCTTCTTCAACTTGGCTCAATATGGAGACATCCTTATTTTTGCCTTCTAAAATTGAAGTGTCCTTTTTTACAAAACTAAATTTAAAACATTCTTTGTGCATTCATTTCTACACTTCAGTCGTTGGAAAGACCATTAGGAAATGTGATGTGATGAAGTCCATAATTAACTCAGATATAGAAGATGAGTCATCAATTATTGTATACCGAACAAGATTGTAAGAATAAATTATGGACATTTATTCATAAAAAACAAATTGGACAACCAAAATTTAACAGTGAAACTATTATCTTATCATTAAGAAAAAAACTACCATGGAAGACATTGTTGTAGCACATGATATATTCTTGTAATTTTAAGAAGATGTTCATTTTCAAGGCAAAATGAGAAAGAGATTGTATCAAACCTATTAATAATATATCATGACAGACAACAGTGTAGTATTAATGGATTGTAGGAAAGATCTTTAGAAAGAATGTGTCAATTTTTCATTTTGCAAAGTGGTTTTGTGTCAGCGGCTCTACAGATCTTGCTATGTTGATTTGGAGAGAGGCCTTTATCTATCGACCATAACTAATGAAATACTATGCTCATCTTTTAATGAAAATCAGTGTAGCTTCTGACTTGCATACAAAGAAGGAAACGGACATACTCAGTGCTTGTATATCTACTGTAAGCACTAATCATGGAATTTGTTTTCTCTGTGCTTATCCTGGGACATTCAAAACAAAGTGTTAATACATTAACTGCATTTCTAGATTTGAAACATAAAATGAATCACACTTCGTGTATATTGCATATACTGTACATCGCATACTGTAAATACTCTCACTCTTTGCTTTGTAGTCTTCTCTATATGCAAGGTTAGAGGAAGTTGCCATTTGTTTGTTTATCCTGTTTTCCGGTTCTAGAATATCTCCACAATGCCAGTATGAAATAATTGTTGGGGTTGTCCGTCTGTTGGATAAGGATAGAATTAATGGAATATTATTTTTTATTATTCACATTGTTTCTGTTCTGTCATTTTATGAAATTATAATTATAAAACTGCAGTATAATTATAAAACTACAGTTTTATAAAATTACGAGAGAAATCAATAAAATATGAACCTCTATAATTCTGTAGATAAACAAGAGCACTCACTTTTCTCTAAACACCCACATCCTTTTAGGTTTCTCAAGGAACCTACAAGTTTCTTCATACTCCTTTAATTTTCAGAACACATCCTAAATACAGCTTTAAAGTTAGTATATACTATATGCGTACTTTAGACCTCAGATGCAAATGTCATGTTAAAACGTTTGATGAATGATGTTTTAATGGCTAGTGCAATTTCTTGATTGAATTGAGATATGAAAGTAAGTTACATTTGAATGTGGTTAAAAGTGACAAGGATATTGTAAGATCATACAGTGAGAAACGCTGTAACTCATTTTTAGTGAAACCGAAGGAGGAGAAAGATTATTTTAATGCGATCAGATACTATGGAACGTAGCTGCTCTGCTACCAGTTTTTTCAGGGAAATGTATGGCCTATAAAGGTCAAGAGCTGTCCATGCATGAAGTCAGAAGTGCTGTCAAATCACTTTTTCTGTGCAGGATCCAATGTGAATAAAACTAATAATACAAAGCAATAAGGTTCTTTCGTCCTATTGCACCTACAGTAGACATGTACAGTATCATAAGTATCAATTAAGGAAGCATGAAAATGTCAAGCTGCCTTGAAAAGGAAGAGAAAAAAAGATTAGACGTGATAATTGAGGCTCTTCAAAAGTAATGGATACTTCTGCCTGTAAATATATTGGGCTTTACTCCTGATAAGTGCCCAATAAAGAAGTAACTTATAAGGAGCCAAGAAAGTAGCCCAACATAATATAAATGATTCGTACTGTAAGTGTCCACATAAACATACACAGTGGCAACCCCCCAAAATTTAATAGATATAAATACAATTTAATTGTATAAATAGTTCCTTCCCACTCTGTAGTCCCTCCTGCAAGCAGTTTCAGGGTGACCACTCCCAAATCCATACTTTACACACAGAATATCATGTAATAAACATTTCCATAATACTTTTAAATAAGTTCTATAAATAACCCTTTAAATGATATTGTTTAATTGTGCAATCGATTTACTATCAATGTTAATACAGCATTTTTAGCTGCACTGTAGTGTTCATACTGTACTTACCTTACCTTAATGAATCTCATTATTGTTCTGTAGAACCATAATTGTTTCTAAATTTATAATTAATGTAAATATTTGTACTTCATTTATACATCTTAATCTAAAGCATGATCCACATTTCTAACAAAAAATAACATTAGGAACAGCAAGAAAACACGAATGGGAAACGATTAGAAGAGGTTACTTTGTACAGCTTGTTAAATGCCCACAGTAATTCAGCGGACAGAAACCCAGGCTACAGTACAGTTCCATGTCCTGTTGATAGGTGGCCAATGGTTGGATAAAAGTACTGTACTACTGTATTTGTGGTTTATGCAGCAGCTACTTTAATTTTTCTAATCTTTGTTTGCTTTCCATAATTCACCACCTCATAGTGTAGTGTAACACAACAATTCCAGTTTGCTGCTGCTCATGGACGAAATAATGTTAAGCAAATGAGCTGGAAGGACTGATATTAATAATGAGATCTAAACAAAGAACAGCATCTCATTTGTGTAATGGGACCACTTTAAAAGATTTCTTTCACTGGTATGTAACCTCCCCACTTTTAAAACCTATGTGTTGAAATTTGGTGTTCACCCAGGTAGCTGATACATTTAATTTGTTTGTTTGTTTTTTTCTATCCCATCAATTCCATGACCTCCAGTTGCCTCTGTAATTTACTGAGGTATGCATTAATGTCTGGAAGTAAGAAAACTTTACTCAGTAGCTTAAGGTCTAGTGTCTCAGCATATATGAAACAATCTTATCAATTGTGTGGTGGTTAAGAACACTAAAAATCATTACATAAACTTTGATTAGCAGGCAACTCAGTGACTGTAACAACCACTAATAGTGAAGCAAAAACACCTTGTGTTGATGTAGTGTAACTATTTTTCAATATGTAATAGTGTAATAGAGACATACTGTGCATGGATCTGGCAGGGGCAACAGAAATCCTATGCTCAGGCAGCTCTTGTTTCCAAGCCTGCAGGTGTTCAATTAGCCTGGGATCCCTCCATGTACAGGCAAGCATATGGTTATCTGTCTACATAGAGTGTAGCTGATATATACAGTATACTGAGAGGAAAATCAACTCAAGAAACCAAGTATTTTGTGTTGTTATAAAGTTACACAATATCATCCAAGAACTTCAGAGTCACCACGATGAACCTACAGTAGCATGACAAATTATCCACCAATTATAAAAGATGAAAGACAATTAATCATTTTGGGATGGATATAGAATTCTAGGTCAAATCGAATGGCCATCTGGTCAAGGACACAAGTAGGTAATGAATCTGGGCTCTAGTTATAATTAAATCTAGAATATCGGCTTTATTGAGAGTGATACTGAGACAGGCCAGAACAAATAAAACATGCCAGGAACTGAGACACCAAGAAAAACAGTCGGGAATTAGTTTGGGAAGAGTTGGGAAGAGTTTCCCATACAGGTAATTACAATCCTGTAGAAATAGACAAGGCACAGATTATGGATCAGCAAATACAAAAGGAAGAAAATTATTTAGTTTGTTGGCTAAGAAATCCATTTCTAACAGATAGAAACAGGGAAAAAAATGAATCATAATTATGAAACAACTTTCACACTATCATCATGCCTGAGAAGCAGTTTTTTTTTTATTGTGGAAATCTGATTTAATGGGAATGTTGCTAAAAACAAAATCAAGGCTACAGTCATTTGGTTGCTAAACTGCTTCTACAATGGGATTTTCTTGTTCCGATGTGTTGAATAAGGCTAGATTGAGTTGTACAGATGGCACTTAGGTCTAAGTGTTGGTCAGATTTCAAAATCTGGTCTTTTCATTGATCTGATTTTAAAAAAGAAACTAAATAGCGGCACAATGGTGCAGTGGTTAGCATTGCAGCCTCACAGTGCTAGAGACCTGCGTTGAATTCCAGACCTGGGGTTCTACAGTATGTGCATGGAGTTTGTATGTTCTTCCCATGTTTGTGTGGGTCCAAAGTCCAAAGACAAATTTGGTAGGTTAATTGGCTTCTGGAAAAATTGGCCCTGGTGTGAGTGTGTGTGTCTGTGTGAGCCCTGTGTTCCATTCCCGGGTGTATCTTGCCTTGCACTTGTTGCTTACCGGGTTAGGCTTCAGCGTTCCTGTGACCCTACAGTATATTGGATAAAGTGGTTAGAAGATGGATGGAATAATGGAAACAATACTTTGCTCCCATCCACTCCTTATCTCTGTCACCAGTTGTAACTTCTATGAGTTTCTCCTAAAAGGGCCTCTAAAATAGTCAGACAGCTATGATAGAAGTACAGTACAATAAAGATTTGATTATCTATCACCGCCCAATCTGCCACCATGGATCTAAGCACTAGAGAACTCCATATAAATAATATCAAGATCCAGTAATCCAGGGGAGCGAATACAGAGGGTCCCAAACTAGAACTGACCTTGTTTTAGCTGTGTTGAGACTAGCCAAGCAGATCTGTTTCTTTTTCTTTTAAGAGGTCAAGAATGCAATTATAATTTTGCAGAAAACTATGTTGGTGGCAAGGAATTGAGTTTTTTTTAAATGGAGAGGGGAAATATAGTTCCCAAAATTAAACACTCCTGACTCTTTCAAAGCATGCATAAAATGTTGCCCACAGCACATTGGACAAAGCATGCACAGGGATCTAAGGACATGTTTCGTGCTGTATGCCAGCATCTAAGAGGGGTCAAGTATACGTTCTCACAGAAATTGTAATTGAATAACTTGATAACTATGTTTTTGGAAGAGAATGTCATGGTGGCACAACATTGCTGCCTCATAGCACTGGAGCCCAGAGTTGAATTTCTGGGGTGCTATTTACTGTATATATGGAGTTTGTATAGTGGGGGATTGAACAGAAAAACATACAAAGAAGACACTAGACCCTTTGTTTGTCCCTGAAATTTTTTATTTCATGTATAGACATCCTCACTTACTAGGGGACATAGAAAACATTGCAGAATGGAGATGACAGTTATTATTGAAATTTCCATAAATTTATAGTATGCCACCTATCCCAGTACCCTAAAGGAAGGAAAAGAGAAATTATACAACTAAACAAAATTTAGAGAAGAAAAAACATTTATTATTATTATGGTGGTATCAGCTTGAAGAAAATTAGGAATTCTGTGTCAGATGCTTTCTGTAATGGCATGTTAAGAAGAGTACAGTATATCTCTATACTGGGGTATCAGTGGCACCATCTAATGAAATTCACACATTTTACCTCACGTATACTAGTTGCTAATAGCCCCCTAGGCTAAAAACTCCTATTGTGCTTTTACTTTTTCACATAGGCTTAAGGGGTGTCTGTGTCATTTCTGAAAAACGTGTGTGTTATCACATAAAGATCTCCATGATGTGTAACAAAGAATTCTGTTTGCTTTAACAGCAATGCTCTCACTTGGGATGCCTGACTGCAGGTAAACCAGGAAACGGACTTACTGTAATGCAGAGAACCTTTTAGCTACACACCTGCGCTCACCAGAACTTCCTGAACTAATAAAATGCATTCCTCATGCTTACCTACCCCGTTAATGTCACAGGTGAATAACATTTAACCAGGCACTTGTACAGAATTATATGAAGAAGCTAGTCTCATTTGTAACTGCAACAATGTACAGTATCGAGAGTCCCCACATTTAATGCTGAAACCTTCAACTAGATGCATATACAGTACAGTATATGCACTGGAAACTGCAAACTAGCAGACGAGGAGTCTCCATACTGTAAGCACCCAAATATTCTAATGCAGTACTGTAGAACTATTCTGAAAACCAAAATAGCTGGTACACTGGTGGCATAGTTTCTGTTGGATTTATTAAAATATTTCAAACATAAATATCAAACAAAATCACAGTAGATTTGAATACAATTAAAGATAAAAGATACTGTTTACTTAGAACAACCCTGGTACTATTGTCATAAACATAAACCTGATCTCCAGTCTAGAACAGACTGCTGTGGCTACTCTTCCTGTGCACCTATGGGGAAATAGTGAAAGATGGTTTGTTACAGTTGCGTCTACAGTTGATCCACAGATGTCCTATGAGACGCATGTGAGGAGAAAAAACTGGCAAGGCCTCAGCATTGATTTCTTGAAGCTGTGTGGTATTCTCAGCACTGTGTGGTCCTGCGTTGGCTTTTTGAAAAACTGACACTTGAGGACTGACTTTCAGGAAATGAAAAGCTCTTGGCTGAGAGACTTAAATTATCTGTCAATTCATCTTGCCTCACTCTGTACCAAAGGCATTTTCGTGTTAAAGGAGATTCTTTCCCATGTCATCACACTTCCGTTGCCTGATCAGTTGGCTTAAACAGTACACCGTCAGCAGAATTTTTACCATGATGTCTCCACACATATTGTGACTTGTCAAGGGCAAAATTATATTCACCAGTGAATAAAACACTCCACGACTGTCTCTTACACAACCTCTGATATTTTCTAGCCAAAAGAAAAACAGTGAATTCTTCTCCCAGCTGTCAAGATATTACTCCTGAACACCCTCCAATCATTAAATCATATTCATACAGATGGTAAGCTACAGTTATTTTGCTTATGTGTGGATTATTTTTTCTATATTTGTCTGGACTCATCTACTGATTGCTGAAGAAGAACAGGCAGCTTCTCTCACAGGTATGGGATGTCAATAGCAACCAGGACATTTTTACTTTACTGAAGTGGGTTTTGTCTTTTGCTGTTAGATCCATCTATCCATCCTTTTTCTAACCACCTCTTCCAATTCAGGGTCTTGGGGGAGACAGAAACTATCCAAACAAGCAGCAGGTACAAGGCAGAATACACCCTGGATAGGACACTTGTCCATCACAAGGCACACACAGACACAAACATATGCACAAACTCACACCAGGGCCAATCTTCCTAGGAGCCAATTAGCCTTTCAATATGTTTTTGGACTATGGGAAGAAACCAGAGCACTTGGACAAAACCCATGTCAACATGGAGAGAAAAGATACAAACTAGTTTAACTTTGTTTGCTAAAGTCCATGCAGGTAGCACCCAATGTCTAGAATTAAACCCACGTGACAGCGAGAGACGAGACAACACTTTCTCTGTTCGATTGAAAGAACTAATATCATGTCTTTGGAATAGATGTCTACAGACATTTTCATCAACTAATTTTGGCAGCTTTATCTTAGTTAAAATACCAAACACTGTGCACCTTGGGCTTTTCTTGTTCTTGTCTGTAAGTTTTTTATTTTGTGTTCTTCAAAGCTGGTTAATAAAAAAAAATCAGTTATATAATTAATCTATTTGCCTATTATAAATCATAAAATAAGGTTGTGTTGGGAGCTGATAATAGCAGTGCATGTGCAAATCGTGATCTGGAGGGGCCCCTTTCCAAAATCTTGCTTAGGGTGCCTAAAAAGCTAGGGCTGTGACCATACAAGCATGCTCTAAATTTAGTATATCATAGGCCATTAAGTGTATTACCCTGATAAAACTGACACTCTTTGCTTTATGGACTGAGTCTTGGTCTCTGTTTTGCATTGCACAAATACACCATATTACTAGGTAAGGTCTGTGTTTGTTAATGAGATCTAGTCATTTATGCAATGCCAGTTAGACAGATAATTCAATCTGCTTCCTACTACTGTGGCAATGGAAGCAATCTCATAAAATCGAAATAATGCTGGCAGCAGCAGCAGGCTTGAATAATGAGGGTCAGCTTGGAGGAAACAAGTCCACCGTATATTTATTAAGACATACTGTATGTATTAATCATATCCTAACGCATACAACCCCCTGTATATTAAGACCTTCTGACAGCAGGTCATGCAAGGGCAGGTGAAGATATTAATGGAGTCGTTTCATTATATGAATCACAAAGGAACAGCTTGGCTTCTGGAAATGAGACAAGTTTACAATTTCTTCGCACCGTTGTAATGTGTTGATGGCTACTGATAAAAGGCCTTTTCCATGTGTATTTTATTTGGAATAATAGAATACAGTAGGGTTTGTACGTTTTTGTTATCACTCAGTTCTCTTGAAGTACAGCAATCTTAATCTTAATGGTAAAGTTGTCTATTGAGGTGTGTAAGCATGTGTTATCTGTTATTAAGGGGACTAAATATTTCTATGTGTTAGGTTTTAAGTTTGAGAGGAACAAAATGCTCACTTATCAAAAACATTTAGCAAACAAAAAAAAACATTTCAAACATTTCTTAAATGACCCTTCTAAGTCGCAGTGGACTGCTTTCTAATTAATAAATACAGTAGCTTTAAAAACCGCCTAGGTGATTTCCTAATAGTATTTTGTGAATTATTACAACAGTCATTGTAAAGCTCAGATAGCACATTCAAATCCCTTTTATAGACACAGTGGTAAAAAGGGAATTCCTGTGTTAGAGCTGTGAGCTGCAGGAAGTGTAAACAGTGAAGACAGTAATTAGGCAAATTAAACAAAATCATTATCTAACTGTTACATGTCTTCACTTAATCATTCCCATTTATGACTTGCTTGTTAGGTAAACAAAACTGTTTTAGTTCTTGGCTCTCTCACTGACCTGGATCTGTCAGACAGAACAACAGCTCCTTATCAGAAATATCAGTAATTAGAGGAAATTGACACTTAAGGTGTTCCTCTCTCATGATGTGTAGTTCAGCAAAGGAATCTAAATTTCAGCTTCTGCATCATGCTAATGTAGCTGTTTCTATTACAAAGTTTAGATTCACAATCTCTGTCCACACAGTCATAAATATACATTTCTGTTTTTAAGATGCAAAAAAAATCTTCATTCGGTTCTTAATGATAATAAGTTATATTCATAACACATGGTGGTAATATCCAACTGTTAAAAAAACATTGGGGAAATTGAACAGGTAATTCATAAAACTGCTACTTGGACATTTTCCGAACTTATAATGGTTAAAGTGTGAGATACCTTCATTGATTTCTTTACAATATCATCTAAACATTGGTGAGAAGAATATTAGTGTCGTGCAAGGTCTGATAACCTTTTTCTGATATACAGTACAGTGAATGCCTTTCACCCTCTTTGAGAATTAAAGATTATATTAAAAGTATTCAGTTTAAAAAATATGTATTAAGCCTTTGTAAATCATCAGAATGGGACATTCTTGAAAGAGGGTGAATACTATTACAAGCCTATATACACCTATCTATCAAAAAGACAGCAGAATCAGCCTTTATAGATCAGATGAGTAATGGTTATGATTTGTATTGCAGTTAAAGGAAATAAAATAGGAAAATAAATATAGCAGTACAGATTATAAGTACCTATAGTCAGGTTCTCCAGAGATAGATTGTGGAGAGCTTTTTACTTCCTTTAACATATACTAAGAGGGATTACAAACACCAGAAATGAACTTGTTAAACACATGTCTGGAAGGAGGTAAAATTCTACTCTTGTTCTTTTGCTCCCATGTCACCCTACAATTCACATCTGGCAACGCACTGAAGCTAAGCAGGTGTGAGCCTGGTCAGTACTTCCTGGGAAAAACTAAGGTTGCTGCTGGAAGAGGTGTTAGTGGGGCCAACAGGGGGCGCTCACCCTGTGATCTATGTGGGTCCTAATGGCCCAGTATAGTGACGGGGACACTAAAAAGGATTAGTCCTTAGGATGAGACGTAAAACCAAGGTCCTGACTCTGTGGTCATTAAAAATCCCAGGGTATTTCTCAAAAAGAGTAGGGGTATAACCCCGGGGTCCTTGCCAAATTTCCCATTGGCCCTTATCAATCATGACCTCCTAATTATCCCCCTCTATGAATTGGCTTCAGCACTTCCTTCTCCTTCCCACTGATAGCTGATGTGTGGTGAGCATTCTGGTGGACTATGGCTGTTGTCACATCATCCAGGTGGGGCTTCACATTGGTGGAGGGGAGTTCCCATTACCTATAAAGCGCTTTCAGTGGAGTGTCCAGAAAAGTGCTACAGTATATAAGTATAAGCAATTATTATTAATTTTATTCATATTAATTACTTGCCTGCTTTGTTACAACAGTGCAAGCATCTTTTCTATCACTCAGAATTTCAGTTTCATCAGAAGCAGACATCTCTCACACTCAGCATTGCTCGAACTCCCATTTTTCACTTCCACACTTCATTGTCTCCTCACACTTGTTGGCCCTTCTAGCTTGACGATCAGACCACCGTTCTCCTCCAAGACAGGATGGGAATGGGTTTCTCACCTCTTCTCAAGCAAGCAGCTCTTCAACCTCAACCTCTTCGCGTCAAAAACACCCAGCTCCCTGCAGCTGCCATGCTGTCTGTACTTTACTCCTAGTTCTGTTGGCGTCAGCGTTCTGGAATAACCGTCGCCACTTTCTCTACCCTCCGTCTTGTCTGCAAACCCTGCTGACTCCACTCTTTCCCTCTCTTCTCCCTCCTTTCTCTCCATTTCTGGTCCAGCATCCAACACGCTCCACATTTGGCCAGGCTATTATTTTTTGTTTCATATCTACCCCTTCCCCTGTCCTCCTTTTTACTGCCCTGATGCCCAATCCACCCACCCCGAGAGAGCGGGTCCACAGCATGAGTCTGCACTTTAGTTAAGCAAACTTCAGCAAGTGGTAACTCACTAGCAGTTGTTATTCTGTTTGTGCATCAGTGCAATTCACCCCAGGCTACTCTTCTGCCCATCACAGAATTACCATCTGTCCCATTTGAGGGATTGTTGGCTCTCCTGTACAGGTCTGCTGACTTGTGTTCCATCACCTGCATCATATGCTGTTCCCGCAAAACCACAGCACAGATTATGTGATTTTTTTGTGTCCAAAATGCATGCATGCATGTCCAAATGCATGTCACATGTCAATTTCTCTTCGGGATCAATAAAATCTTATCTATCTCTAGTAGTTCTATCATTGAAAAATAAAATTTTGCATCAGTTTGGGAATTCCTTTAGTCCTTTTTTTTTGCATTGCAAGTCCTGACCTTATTACCAAGGCTGTCATTTCCTCAAACATGCTGGTAAACACCAAACAATAAAATATTAAGTCCAAAATCCCTCTACATTTGTCTTGTTTCATCATAATAAGAATTAGACCAGACTACTGAAAAAGAGTTGTTAAACAGAATTTCAGGAGGAGGACAATTTCTACTCTCACACTACCATTCTTACCTCACCTGTTGTGTATCCCTTTGCATGTGCTGTTTTCACACTCCTCCCTTCACCCCATCTTCATCCTTGCAGCAGCCTCCCTAGTTTATTCCTTGCAAGTGAGTTTTCTTGACAATCTTGACCTTGGTTAACACCAAGCAGAATATTAGGTACACCACACCTTTATATTTGTCATTGTGAGTCATCAAATAGAATTTGACCAGACTACTGAAATGAGCATTGGAACAAAAAAACTTCTATTGCAGTTTTAGTCTTTCAGTATAATATTGACTTTTGAAGTGCCGAGAAATGCGACAGTAAAGAGAAAGGGTGAATTACTGTAAATGATACACTACATTAAGTGCATCATTTAACATCTCAAGATAGGACATTAGATGTTTTTTTCCCTTAAAAAGAGGTTTTTGCAAAACCCTGGTATAGATCACCTTTTAAAATAAAAATGTATATTTATAAATAAATATTAATTTAATAAATGTATAAATGTATATTTACCTCATAAAATATTAAGTCTACACACATGAACATGAAAGTATAAAACATATCTAACAACAATTTTTAATCTACGATATCATTGTTGAATGAACTATATTGATGTAAATGAATTTCCAAATGGTATATGCCTTTAGCTTTATGACATCTAGAAGGTCCTTAATGTATGTTTTAAGAGAGGTATTGGGGTATGTAGAGACGTATAATGTTTGCCTAGCAGAATCCAGTTAAATTACTATGGAAATTTTTTTTTTTATTTTAACAACACAGGGTTGCAGCACTTATCACTGTATCTGTTTAATGAATACTGAAACCAATACAGTACCATTTTTAATTCTATTGCTAGTGGAAATGCTACCAGGAAAAAAAATATCCCAAACATAATCAATCATAAATAATTACTGCAAAGGAACAAGTAATAGGTTTATTCCATGCTGAAAAGAGAAGGAAGAAAACACAACGTTTTGGCCGTGGAGCCTTCTTCAGGTGTGAGAAAGACAGGGCAGTAAGCAAATGAAATGTAGCGGGAGGAACAAAAGCTGGGAGAGAGGAGGAGCGAGGGGCGGGCGCAGGGGACAGAAAGAGAGGCCAATCAGGAGGTGTGAAGTGAAGATAGGTGAAGAGAAGTGTGAATTGAAACCTACAATGAATAGATAATTTTGGTTTCTGTAGTCTTTCTGATGTATGAGTTCGGAAAACTGTCTTTGAGAACACAAACGGAGAGATTAGAGTGGTCATGGCCGTCAGAGGTGAAATGAGAAACAATGGGCTTGGAGAGATCTTTAATCTCCACAGCCCTAACATGTTCTCTGAAGCGGTCTCCGAGTCTCCTTCCTGTTTCTCCAATGTAGATGACTGGGCATTTACTACAACAGATACTGTAAATTAAATAAGGTTGCTGGGGGTACAAGATGCCATCTGGGTGATCTGTAATTGTCCTGAGAGGCCTTGAATGAGTGTGGTGTTAATGTGTACTTGCAGGTGATAGAGCAAGCTCTGTTGCAAGGTAAAGTGCCTGGTGTGCAGGGCGGTCAAGGGAGCTGTGAACGCAGATTACGCAGATTAGGTGGTCAGCGATATGAGATGATGGGGCAGTCAGAAAAGAGGGCCCCAAGGGAGGGATCATCCTGTAGGATGGAAAAGTTGTCGTTTATAGTCCTGGGGATAGGAAGTGCATTCAGGTGGTAGGGAAGCACAAAAGAAATGCGGTTGTTACGGCAGGAGTTCCTGATTGAGTTGATGGTCCGAGGGGTGTTTTTGGCTCGGGGCAAGGAGTACATTTTGAGGGCCTGGTTCTGAAAATTGGTGTCGTCGCTCCTTAATTGTTGTAGCCGAAGGAACTGTGAAAAAGGGAGAGAGTTTTAAGTGCGTTTGGGGTGAAATGAGCTATACAGGAGATAGCTGTGTGAATCCGTGGGTTTGTAATGGACCGAAGTAGAGAGTCAGGGGTAGTTAATGGCGAAGTTGATGTCTAGAAACGGAAGAGTAGTGGAAGATATGTTAGCTGTATATCTGAGGGATGGGTGGAAGTTGGTAAAATGATGCAGAAAATGCTCAAGCTAGTCGTTAGAGCATGTGGCGGCACCAACACAGTCATCAATGTATCGCTTGTAGAGGTCAGGGCCAGTGTAGTAATAAATAATTACTGATCAATATTATGATACACAAACATAAAGCGTCAGGATAAACTTTGAGTGAAGTGCAGGCATAGAAGGAACTCTTTTGTGTCTGTCAGAAGTTGTGTGAGCCCCTGCATCAAGCTTTTGTTTTCACAGCAGAAATTGTAACTAGAACCTCAAAACTGGTTTTCTGTGGAAATGACACTCCTCTGAGAAGTACTGGGAACCAAGGGATGTTGAATTACCTTTTAACAACTGTACTTTGATATATTAATGTTCTTTTTCATCAATCAAGTGTCAAGTGGGTTTAAAAAGTCAATCAATTCATACTGTAGAGTGCTACAAAAGGCTCAATCAGAAGATAAATAGTTGCATGTTTTAAAACTCTTTATGGTGGTTTGTCTTTGTGGAAAATTGTCAATATTTATGGAAATTGCCAAAAAATGTAAAACATGGGTGAAAATGTAAGCCATTTCATCAGTATTTTTGACAAAATGCTGTATACGGGCTTGTTACAAATGAGTTTCAATTGAAGTGCTTCCTGGTTGCGGCACATAATTTTATACCTGCCCAGCATAGTAGGTGTTAGTCAGGACTCTCTGCCCTTTGGAAAAGGCTAATCATTGGTGTGTTAGTGTAGTTCTGTCCTAGAAATCTAGGCATACATTGTAGTTATAGTTCATGAGCAGACACCAACTTTCCACATGCAGTGGTTCTAAATTCAACCAATCTTGTAGGAAGCCAGTCCATTACAGCTCTGCCAGGTCCTGACCATTCACTGGAAAGGAAATGCATTTGACACGTATGAACTATCCTTGACAAATTCCTGAAAGTACGAAGATTACTTGAGAAAATTTCAAATGAAATATATTGAAAAATATATTAATATATTAATATTGAAAAATAAAGTAATAGATAAAAGAAGACACATAGCCATGAGATTATGACAATTCAATATTGGGTGGGTATAACCAAAAAAAATAATTTTCTTTTTTTTAAAAGCACAATCACACCTTTAATAATTCACAGGGGGGGTACAGAAGGGTTACTAGGAGAAGTTTCTTGTCAAATAACAAGAAATTGGGGTACAATGCCTGCTGTACATCGCTCTGTAAGGATTCTGTAACCTAGTTACCACGGGAGGTTAAGACTTTCTTTTCAAAGCAAATCTTCAGCCTTTAATTTCCACAGCTGTTACATGAATCTGAGAAAAGCAGAATGAGGTTTGCTTTGCTGTCCCTTTAAACAAGCAATAAGGGTCAGTGCTCAGGGTAGCCAAGGGAAGAATTCTAAAAGTTTTCCTGAGATGTTGGACACAGCTTGTTACAGAATTAACCAAAATCGTACAGGTAATTTTGGATGCAAAGAACCGAAATTAAAAGAATATAACTGGAAGTAGATGAATATTTCTTTTACTTCTGTCAGAGGGCCCAATCATTAGAACTACAGGATACTGACTGGATTTTTAGGAAGATGTTATTTTTTGTTCAGGTCTGCTCTATTTTGAGAATGTTTAACATACCAAATGTTAATCAGGAATGGCTCATTTTTCTGCTAGGGGTTGCTTCAAAAGCATAGTAGGTACTGTAGTTTTCCTAGAACAGTACTGCTAATGTCAATACGACCTATCAAAAGTCATATGTTCTTCATCCTGAAGAGCTTCTCAATGATGGAAATGTTATTGTGGTAGATAACAGTCAGCACACAACATTTCCTAATTTGTGTTTTCTAACTGCTTTTGCAGCCTTGCAGCCTTCAGCCTGGAATCGCATTCCAAATCAATAAAATATTCTTATTAAATATGAATAATCCTGTTTGGCAATCTTTATAGTTGCATAATCAGCATGTACAGTAGTAGGTATGGTTAAGTGTTCTACAAAGTTATGAAATTGGCATAGTAACAGCCAAGAAAATTGCATTTTCTGCATAACAGTTTATGATAAATATCACTAATTTGGAATAATTGTCTTTTTTTTAAAAGGTGAAAATTAATTAAGCAGCAATTATTGAAGAAGAATCATATGATGCACAAAATGCATTTGCTTTTAATTCAGAGTGCCAAAAAAGTTATGTGGCAGTAAAGACTGCAACTGTGGATAAGCAATATTTTTGTCCTGAAAAAATAATAACTTTTAGAACAGGAGTCTTTTTTTAGGAAGTGCTATGAAATTTTAAAACCACAGGTAAGGCTTTAAATCAATATAATTCATTTTTTGTCAGCAAATCCTTCAATTTTGAAAATAAATCATATCATCATAATGACTATGTCTTATGCTGAGCACAGTAATAACAAACTATAGCTGTTGCAGTGGTTTCCTGCAGTTCGTATGAGAAGAATGTAAAAATAACATGGGTGGCAAATATTCTTATCATTCTGAACCTGTCAAAGCAGGTAGTAATCACAGGAATCTATCTGCAAAAATTACGGGTAATAATGGGTGCAATAATGGACAAATGATTTCAGAAAAATAATGTTTAAAGATTCTGGCAAGCTTTTCTGACTGAGACCATGTGCTAATTGCTGGAATTTAATGTAATTACAATTCTGAAGAACTGCATTTTGGAATACTAGATTATAACCATATTATCACAATTTGCTGTCGTTGTTGAAGGGTGGCATGGTGGTGCAGTGATTTCCATTGCTGCCTCACATTGCTGGGGCCCTGGGTTCAATTCTGGACCTGCCGTGCTTATCTGCATGGAGTTTGTACAGTATGTTCTCCCTGTGTTCACATGGGTTCCTTCTGGGTGTTCAGGTTTCCTCACACAGTCCAAAGATCTACTGGTAGGTTACTTGGCCCCGTTGTGAGTGTGTGTATGGTTGTGTCTTTGTGTGCCCTGTCTTGAGCTGTCACTGGCTCCCCTGCAACAAAGTGGTTAGAAAATGGATAGATGGAAGGATGTAGTTGTTGTTTTTAATAACACTGTTCTCTGAAGGGTATGCAGACTTGTATCCTTCACTGTATAGTTTCAAGATTCCTGTGTTTCCAGTGATTAAGTACCATCGTTCTTCAATACACACATTTAAAGTCCTGTTTGAAATGACCCATGTCTGGATTAATTCCAATTTTCAAATCTCCTGTCCTCAGTGGTATTATTCCTTTAGTTTGAAGCAAGAAGTATCTTTGAAACAAAGTCACCATCATACTGTATATCTGTGAAGACCAACAGTTTACTTGTATTGTTTAATGAGTTTTATGTTTTCTCTATTGAGAGTATAGGTTCAGTGCTGTTATTCACTTACCTAGAATTCATCCATATATGAAAGTGCTGGAATATTTTTTTTAATAGACAATTTTGTTTTGCATTATTTAATCAATCATTATGTCGAAAGAAAGCTTTATTAGTCAAATGCAATAAATGTGAAGTCGCACTTAGGCCCAGCATCATCTAAGAAGTTCAAAACAGTAATTTGTTGAGGATGGGAAGAAATGCTGCTCCATTGATTGCAATTAACACTTCATAACATGTTTTAAAATATTCCTAAACAATATTTCATCCGCTTACTTTACAGAAGGTACTGGAACAGCTGTTAAAATTAAAGTACTACACATTACCTGAGAAATTTCAGATAAAATGATTTTGTGCAGACAATCAGGAAAAAATAAACCGCACAGGGAGACTACAGAAGAGCTCATAGGAGACAGTTCTTGTTAATAAAAGTGCTAAGATGCCTGCTGTACATACTGTAGCTCTGTACGGATTCTGTAACCTGGTTACCATGGAAGGTTAAGACTTTCCTTTGAAAGCAGATCTTCAGCCTTTCATTTCCACAGCTGCCACATGAATCTGAGAAAGGCAGAATGACGTTTGCTTGGCTATCCCTTTAAACAAGCGATACGGGTCAGTGTCACTTCACTGCAGCAGAAGATGACCTCTGATTTCGCTGCAGTGTTTGGGGTGGCTAAGGGATGAAATTAAAAGTTTACCAGAGATGTTGGATCTAGCTTGTTACAGAATTGACCAGCATGAGATACAGTATAATGTCATTTTCTATAGAAAGATCAGAAATTAACCAAAAATAAATTGAATCAACTCTTTGTGAAGATAGAAAAATCTGTTCTTAGACTTACTACTGAAATCATACAAGACCTCCACGTGCTTCATATCTTTTAATCCAACAATACTTAAAATGAGAAAATATTAATGTAGATTTTAAAAACACAACAACACAGTGCCTTTGGTTTGATAGTTTGAGAACTACAGAGAGCTGTTGTTTGTGGGGACTGTTTCAGTCAATGAATACCATCAAATTGCCCCTGCAGTGAGAGGCCAGCAGCAAGGTTTCTGTTTCAAACAGCTAGAAGCAGCCTTTTCATTGTTAGATAATTCCTTTTAAGAGTAGGATGAGCCATTTGCTGTTTATATCTGCAATTTTCCACCATAAAACATGGAATCATTATAAGCCTAAAAGCCCAATAGAATATAATTCTTCCTTCTGCTTTTGACTGTATCCCACATTTGAAATCAAGGTCAATTAAAAAAGTCCCCAATTGTTTTCTATAGATGTTCAGAGAATTTATCTGATACAAAGTGACATAGTCAGATCCAAATGCGTTTTCATTGTTTGTCTTCAGGCTATTTCTGGCTGTCTCTGATGATTGGCCTGTGAGAATGCATGAGCTGAAATCACAAGGCTTGTTTGGCGCACTACAAATTTCTGGGCAGCTGATGGTCCATGGGGACACTCACAGGACTTGAGGTCATGTCTTTGATCTGCCCTTAATCTTACCAGACGTTTCTGATTTTGGTTTGGTGCTCCCACTTGATAAAATACCGTGCCTCTAAAACAAGTGAATATACTTTTTTATATTTGAGCATCTGTCTATAGATTGTATCTATATTTGGTGCATAGAAATAAGTCTGCACACTATGTAATTGGAAAAATAATGGCTTTGGTGTTTTTAACTACTGTATCTTTTCCAGCATCCAGCATAGATGTTAGTTGTCTACTTTAAAAAAAATATCTGACAGTGCGATATTTATATGTGTCAAAACTAAGTAACCTTGATGTAGAAATATTAAATATACTATAATATACTGTAAATAACATTATACTGTACAGTCAACAGGGCCTAGAAAAATCTAATTTATACCATGTTTAAGGAAGAATTGTGAGAAAGAGAAATCCACTGTATTTAAGAGCATTTTAAAATTATGAGTAATGGCAGGTAAAGTATATTTATTTTTCTGCTCATCAGTCATAATTGGTTTCAGTGTGATGTAAATTCAGTGTTGTTCTATACTGAATGTAAATGATAACTTCTTCAAAATAATCACATTTATAAACTGTTCACAATAAGAAGTCTTCAATTTTTTCTTCTAACGACCGGCTATTTTTCGTTTGATTCACCAACATCCTCTCCCCTAGTCTGGGGTTGTTAATCATCTTGGTCGCACTGCTCCTCCAGACCTGAGGCTGTGGACCATAAACACAATCTTCAGAAACATACAGTTGTCTGCCTTATTTCTCACATGAGATGGTACCAAGTGGAGGTGTGATCACCTTGGAAATCCCAGGGCAATTATGTGTGACAAACTAAGTGAAGCTTACTCACACCCAGAAGCATTCAACAAGAAGTGTATCACAGTTGGCTAATGGCATAGTCTAGGCTCAAATTAGTGATATCAAGGCTTTAGTATTGAATCTGTGCTCCAGATGATCACCTTTATTGACGAGACCATTTGAAAGGCTCATCAGTTAAATTAAGCACAGGAACTTATAAATGGTTACAAACAAGAGCACATCATTCAGCCAACCTTGAACATTTCATTATTAGTAGTTAAATGATCCAAGGATTTCATCTAGACAATTCTTGAACTAAATCAGGGTTTCAGCTAACTAAATTCTTCAAAAAAAATTACAGTCATGTAGCACCAAGTAACTACAGTAAGATGATTATGTAAGGTAGTTATTTGGAAATGTTAGTTGATTACCATACTGATTACAGCAGTAATTTTGTTACCCTTGTGAATCCTGTCTTATTTGTGTTTCATTTTGGCAGTACTTTCTAAAATAATACAACTGTAAAAGATATTTCACATTTATTCAGATTCATTTTTGTAAGACCATTGCTCTATACTGTACATTCAGAATCAATATCTGCTATTTCAAGCTCTTTAAAGTTTTTTAACATACTGTACTGTAAAGTATCAGTGCTGAATTTTAAATTACTGTTTTTTAAAATGTTGCAATCACCATGACTTCAAACTATTCATTGTTAACTCCCCCCCACCCCTTGTTGTAATTAGTAACCTAAATGCTCCTCAGATTACTGCAGAACAAGTAAGGATCCTGTAATCACGGCACTTGAAGTCACTGAAGACATTTAATTAATTCACTGGCTTGTTAGGTTTTAGAATAAAGCATTCTGTTGAACTCATTGCTGCATGGGAAACCTTGGTTACATGAATTGACAACAAATTAAAAGAATGTATTTGCGTGCAGTCCCATAACCAGTGCAGGCCTTAAAGGAGAGAGGCATAAGAAGCCATTGTCTTCATCAAGTAATACGACTGGGTGTTTTGGCCAGAACAGGAGCCCCAGGCCATAGCAGTATCAACATCATGTTCAAACTGCTTGTGCCACCTATTACCGGTTAAAAGAGTGAAAACTGTTTTTACCACTTCTAATAAGCAAGTCCATCATCTACCCCTGTGTATTGTAAGATTTAAAATAATTCTACTAGCTTCATTAAAACTATCCATTTGTTTATTTCACTGAATTAATTTTATGGGCTGCACCTTTGAGTTCAATGAGTCTGTGGAAACTAATGAATCACACTGTGACGCCTGTTTACTGAAGGTATGAAACAAAATCACGTGCTTTAAAGGCATACAAAATCATCTCTACAGTACCTCGTTTGTAAATATTCAACATTGACAGAGGACATGGCAAGTAAGAAAAACAATAATTCAAATATCAGAAAAGGCAAAACAGTGTAAATAAACACTGATTTTAGTTAACTAGTCAGACAGGAGGTAAGCTCTCATTTTACTGTTTAAATCTTTTATTTTCGTTTGTTTTGATCCTTGATATGCTTTTCCCTCTGTGCTCTTGTTATATTTTCCTTGCTTCTTGCAACAATTTGCTCTTCTTTTTATGGTAATCCACAAACAGAATCTCAGAGCCAGGACCAAAATTTGACACACCAGCTCCCTGTACCAGATCTGTGAGTGTGTAATGGTCAATTATGTTAAAATATATTAAACCCAAAAAATCTTCAGAGGGGTATCTTTCTTTTTCACCACACTATATTTCTGACTGACTACAACCCAACACGTTACATTAAAGTGTTATAACAAAGTTAAGCCTTAAGCCTTAACAGTTATCAATGAGAGGAGGCAATCGAGCCCATCCAGCTCAATTGATCGGAAGATCTCATTCAACTGTTTTTTTTAACAGAAGCTTTGGTAGATACAGTAAGTTGTTCCAGAATTCCACAGTTCTGAAGTAGCATTCTAAAAATACACTTTGCAGAAAGGCATGTGGTAAAAATCATGACCTTTCATTGCTTACTTTCACAATGTGTAAACCAGTGCAGAAGAAACTACCTTCTGCATTATCATAAACAAAACACTACATTTCTATGTTTTACTGTTCAATATGGAAGGGGTTCTGAAATATACTTTAGTGACAAACTTGCCTGCCGCTCTCCTTTACTACCATTTCCCTCAGGGAAACATCTATGAACAAGAACCACTTTTATGCAGTACTGTAGTTGGGTTTGTGTTAATATAAGAAGATCATGACATAGTTATGTAAAACAACTATGCATTTTATTTTCAATTTGTTTCTTAAGAAAGTACTTGTTCAGGTTATGACTAAAGAATCCCCAATAAAACGTAGATAATTCCACTTTTCACCTCTTTTGATATCCATGTTAGTTTTTTCCTATACTTTGGGACATTTCAATCTGAATCATTCCATTTTGTTCACGAAGCTCTCGCACCGTAAAATTAAACCTTCCAGGCTTTTCGGCTACCACTCAATAAACATGCCGGGTTTCAATAGAGGTGTTTTGATGAGTGGACCATGTTATGATGGTGGCTGAGGAGTGCAATAGACAACTGCAACACAACCATTAAAAGAATAAGCTCTTTTCTTTTGCTTTATATCTATTAGTTAGCACTGTTCTTAAAAAGCAAACGTGTATTAATCTCGTTATCTGTTATCAGATGTGTCATACAAAAACACAAAGGTTGTTTTAGATCGGTGGTTCCCAATCCTGGTCCCTGTGACCCACACACTTTTTTGTTTTTTATACCAGCTGAGCCCTCCACTACACAATCAAAATCTCATTGACTTGATGATAATAAGATTAATTTGAGCTGTGTGTTCCCAGCTGTTAAAAATGTTGATTCTTTAACCATTGTAATTTGGTGAGTGAAATAGAATCCCAAACTTGTGACTAGAAACAAAATGCAAATATTCCATGAAGCAACTTCTTAGATCTAGTGAGGCTTCAATTATCTAATTGGAATGAAAACCAAAAGGTGTGTGGATCACCAAGACCACTGCTTTAGATCAAACATTCTTAAAATATGCCAGTGTATGTTCGGTGCGCTGAAAACTGTTGGTATAGCAAATGGTTGCATGCAAACCGATTTTGAGCACTGCTCAAAAACAAGATGGAAAAGCATGTTTCACATACAAGTGACTGTAAGTGACTGTCCAGGTGATAAATAGGTATTACAGGCCTTGCCATTTCTGTAATACTTCTTTTACTGACTTCCAAAGAACTGGAGGTCACTGAAGAGAAATTGTACTCTTATTTCCATATAGGAAAAGACCACGGTTCAGAGGGGAAGGACCACATTCTTTTATAAAATACTACTCTCTAGGCTTTTAATCATAAGCAGTTTTTGAGTGAGTATGAAAGAACTTAAGAGCCCTCTGTGGTGCAAGTAGCAGACTAAAAAATCTAGTTTTAGTAGTAAACCACATATAGTATGCACTGTATGTGTATAGTGAAGCTGTACAAATTTAACATAAATTAAGTGGATAAATAACATTCCAAATGGAGATCTGAATTGTATCCATCCTTCCCTGCTTATAGCTATAGTATAGGTCTAGGGTCCATTAAAAATATTACTGTATATACTGTATGTGACACCTCTTAATAACCTTACCTGCAAAACAGTATGGCCCTATTGACTGAACAAGCATGTAAAAGGTTGCCTGACGTATTGTATGTTATTCCTCTCCTCAGCAAAAACAAAAATTCTGTAGCACTGGATGACAAGGATCTCGGTCACTGACAGTGCTGGCCAGGGGAAATACTGTAATTTTTGTATGCTAAAATTACTGAATGCAAACATACTACATACTGTATGATGTCAATTATGCCATTGGCAATGTGGGCACAATTAACAGATTTACAATAGATGGTATAAGCAAATGCATCCACCATGCTAATCAAATAGTCAGTGAGGTATGACAGGAGGTTTTCACTTTCTCTCCCACCTGATGCTTATCTAATTTGTTCTTAGAATGCAGGCAGAGAAGCTTTCTTCCAGTCTAAGACGACCCTAAGAAAAATGAGTCCTCAACTCATTCTACCATTCAAGCACTGGGAACACTGTTTTACTGCAAGATATTACAGCTTAATGTGGGGTTTAATTGAAGCTGGATTGTATATTTTAACACAACACCATTTAATGTGTTAAAGGTAGCTATATCGTATTTGGCAGTTTTGCGTTAGCAGTGCAATTACAGATAATCGTGCTTAATTTGGATTAGGGAATACGATTTTTGAGATGCAACCTCACCTTTTTGTGTCAAGAAAAGATCTGCACAGATGAATGGGTTATTCATTCCAGCACAACACCTTCTGTTTGCTTTGCTTTCCCCATATGATACCACAATTTGCGCACATAAAATCATATATGATTTATTGGCATTAATTATATTGACAAAGCTGTGCATTGCAAAAGAATTTAATTCTTTACACAAGCTTCCAAGAAACAAGTAAATTATTTACTGGGAACTCAAACAGCCTATTTGTTTCATAGCACTGAAATTATATTGTTTTAGCTTTGCCATACATAAACTCTGTTGGCATATTGTTTCAGCTTGGTAAATAGCTATGAAATGTTTTGTACTATGCAAGGAAAATTGTGTCCCCAGATGGTTTCGATGTTATGTTCTGCAATGTGTAGTAGGGTAATGTTTGACATAATTGAACTAAACTTATTAGAAAAGTATATGACACAAGTGCTTAAAAATAACCTGTCATTCAGACCTTCATATCAAGGTTTACTCTCTTTAGAAGCAGTCACCATTAAATGAATGTGTATCAGTTACTTTCAATAACGATAAGTGATAATTGAATTGTGCAGGCAGAACTGAATGTTGCACAAGTTGGCCTTGTCAAAGTCTCATTCTTAATTCCATGTGGCAGGACTGGGCTGGAGCCTTATGTAGGCCATTGTAAGGTCATATGCAATGTGTAACTGTATATTTATACATCTTAAATTAAGCATGTTTCACTCTGCCTTGTATGAATTGACAAAACACTTGGAGCTCAGACCTTTACTCTGTACTACTCTGTGGCTGAATATAAAACAAATACATTTTGACAGGTACAAGTTACATAGTGTATCATTTGTTTTTAAATACGACTTAAGCAAATTGGTCATGTAGCGCCCATAATTCAGTGTTGAGTTTACTTATGGATTTTGAACCAAAGCGTATACAGTTTAACTTAAGCATGCTTTGACATTGTAATAAAAAATACAATCTTACTCATGTCTATATGATTCTTAAACAGATCTCTAGAATGTGTTCATAATTGTACATCTTTTAAAGTAAGCCTTCTTCAAAAAGAACATACAGTATGAAGGGGAGATGTAGTTAAAACTGCACATTATTAAACTGGATGTGAAGATACAGTATGTGGGGTGTTGTCACAATCTGCATACATTGCTATGGGGGTTGTTTTCCATTTAAAACAGTAATAGGTAGCCTACAAGAGTGAGTAAGCAATGAAATAGCAAACACACTGCTGCTGTGTCAGGGAAACAAGTGTTTATTGTAGAGAACCTTCCCAAACAAGACAAGCCTGAAGAGTATAGGTTAAGACAGAATGTGGAAGAGGTTCGGCAATAGTAAAAGCAAGAGGGAAAAGTCCAAGTGAAGTACTAAATAATTGTGAGTTGTGAATAGTTGATCTGAGAAGAGGGAAAGCTTGGACAGGTCGTCATGTTATTGATTACAACCCCCGTTTCCTGGATATGATGTGAGAAGTGCAAGTGCAAAGAATCCATTCACCACTCTGTGGAGTGCATTTTAAGGAGCATTTGAATTGTTGTGGCAGCTATGATGAGTTTGGTCGTGACTGGCAATACTGCTCCAACCCTTTGGACCCTGGCTTGTTCTGGGAGGTACCTGTGGCAGGGCTGAAGTGCCACACAACCTTTCCTGAAGTGGTTGAGCTGGTACCAGAAGTCTCCAACCCAGGCTTGGAAGCCTAACATGAGAGAACAGTTGCTCGCTGACACCGAGGAAATGTGCGATGAGTACATTTCCTTGTGTTCATGTGTGATGGGCTAGTGCCTAGAGGGGAAGAGAACCAAAAGGGAAAGTACCAGAGATAAAGCCAGTTCCAGATGCACAGCCAAAGGAGCAGCTGTGCTTACATAATGAGGAAGTCACAGTTCCACAGCCCCACATGTTCCTTCAGTGACCAAGCAACCCAGGTCCAACCACTGATTTTCAGTGTATGGCACTTGCAGGAGCAGCTGGAACATCAGCATGATGCTTTCTGCAGTCAGAAAATGCACCTCTTTGAGACTCCCTTCCCTGGAATACTAATCACAGAGCCAGCAAGGTGCAAACACTGAGAAAACTGTGCCAAGAGTGCACCAAATTGATTCGCAAAGGAAGGACCTGGAGTCCAAGGTGGCCATCTGAGAAACACAGATCAGCTAGCAGCAGTCCAACCAGCCTGAAAGCAAAAACTTACTTCAAATAATTGGGGAAAAAAGAGTGAATTGTAAAAGTCTCAGGGCAGTGACAACAGTCTTCAGATATGCCATGTACTGTAGGTTACGGTTATCCTCTGCATGTTCAGTAAAGAGGTGGAAATGAAGAATGAGGGAGTCTAGAGGAAGACTCTGCATTCCCAGGTACTTGCAGAGAAAAGAGTTTCAGGAGAAAACTCTCTTTACAGAAACCCTGCTGGAGACTAACCAGAGGGAGGGAAAGGAAAAACAGAGGAAAAGATCTCCACATACAAGAAGGAATTCTGCAACGAAACATACAGATCCATGGTGTTTTGTTGAAACTATGGGAAGTCCTCGAGGCACCGATACCTGCTGAAAGAAAGTGTCAAACGAAGACACAGTGCCACAGGTCCTCTCAGACTGCAAAGCGTATTGTAGAACAGCAACTGATGCAGTGGCAGAGGAGGATGAGTGAGGCTCTTCAGAACGTTTTCCAAATCCCCTTTGATACAGAGCAGAATCATTCAGGAATAATTCGGTAATTCAAGATGAAAGCACAGAATTCTCTCAGCCAGTCCACCAGAGGAACACTAAACTAACTGATTCTGTTTGAGGAGGTAGAATAGAATAGTCTCAGATCAGTTTATAGACAGAGTGTATGCAGTGCAGAACCCTTCTTTTTCAACTGAAGGCGCTTTGGAGGACTTGAGGAGAAGGAGGAACCAAGACAGCTAAAGACTGGGTTTTGAGCCAAGATAGTGGCTTCTTCCCAGAGCCTTCCTTACCTTGCTACATCCCAGTAGTACTGTTTATAATGAGGAATAAAGATAAAAAATTCAACAAATGAGTTTCAGTATTAGAACATATAGCAATTGTTGTATTTTTAATGCCTCTTGGTATATGATACATTTTGTTAGAATGAGTAGTTTAGTTGGTGTGGAGATCCAACTGATTCAAACAGTCCAAATAGCTCTGCAGGCCTGTATAGGTTTACCTGGCATATAATGTGCTGTAAAATTGTGTCTCATTTTTACATCGAAACTGCGTGTAGATGTTTTCTAGATAAAGAGTTCTGCCAATAATGAAATTATTAAAGAGTATGAGTAAGAAACCCCTGGGCTATTATTATACCAAAAATAGGTGTACTGTATGCT
The DNA here is from genome assembly GCF_055471065.1 of Atractosteus spatula. NCBI lineage: Eukaryota > Metazoa > Chordata > Actinopteri > Semionotiformes > Lepisosteidae > Atractosteus > Atractosteus spatula. Next base: position 38,202,831 of record NC_142706.1, read on the forward strand.
TTAGAAGGTCACTTCATTCCTTGAATGTGTTTCAGTAATGTTCCATAGCTCATTCTTGTCATTCATTTTAAGGCAAAACCTTAACAATAATTAATATTTATGAAGTTGTCTTATAATGATGAATATTACATTGATTTGTAGCTGCATTTTAGAGGGCTGTTAGGTCAGGCTGAGGAAAATTTGTATATGTTGTGTATTTTAATTAAAGAAAAAAGCAAGAAAAAAAGAATGGAATTTAATGTTTTTGTTATTCTCTCTTTCTGTTATACCGACTCAATGGGAGTGATCATATTACTGTATGAGGAGTGGATGTCACATTGACTTTGTAATTAATTTATTGAAAAGCACTTCTGTGATTGAATATGATAAGAGGCTTGACTTGGCACAAGTTTCTGAGATGTTCAGAATCTAGGTCATTGCAGCTAGCAGTGATATGGAAAACTTTGCTTCAAATTGCCAAACTGATATGTTGTTCATCTTACAAGAGGCATGTTCTAATTTTTGATTGAAAAAACATTTAGTTACAATTTAACCAGGCTACATTAATCTCGGTGGTGTCCTTTTTGAGTTCATTTTGACTTATATCTGTGATGAGTTGATGAATTTTAATGTGTTTTTTCCCAGATGTCCCATATTAAAATAATTGATTCTTGTTTGTGAATATTAGGTTCTTAATACACCCTATTTTAAAATGTCTCTTTTTGCATATTGGAATTTTTTTTACAGATGTATTACTGTTTAAATACTTAATGCATGCATGAATGACAGTAGCTCTGTAACAATATTTACTCCATAAGAGGTCAAAATTAGATGGGTGTCTAGCGTTTCAGTGGTGAAAAAGCTCCTGTGGTCAAAAGGGGAAGATGTACTGTAACAGTGTGGCCTGATCATCCAGATTCAATTTGTAAAGCACAAAGTTTTCAGTAGAATGTAAAATGAACATTTTGTAGGGAATGACTGTCTTGAAAACATATTTTTCCCTTCAAAAAGTAGTTCCTTACAAGGAGGTCATCTTACATCCTCAGCTTTAGCTAGTTTCTGCTGTGTACTAGACCATCTTGCTGCTGTGTTATTTTCTACTCTAAATAAGAACATACAGTAGTTGGTCAACTGAATGAAATAAAGTCACTCCTTTTATTGCATCAATACCCAGATTACAAACTTGCTATTGGAAACAGTATTTTCTGACTGATATTTCTTGCATTTTAAGCACTTATTTATAGCGATTTTCATTTCAAAGACCCCCAGAGTTCCTTACATACAGAAGGGGATTTCATCCATCGATGAAGTGCAGCACCCACCTGGTTGATGCACAGCAGCCATTCTGCATCAGCAACCCCTCTCCACAGCAGATCGAGCAGAGAAGTTAAAAGTGACTCAATAAATTGAATTCATTTTAGATTCTGTGCAATCCCAGAGTGGAATTCAGCCAGGACACCAAGGATAAATCCCTTACACTTCTGAAAATGATCTTGAATTACCTCAATTTATGGTTTCTTCCAAAGGACCACACCTCCTACAGCACAATGGTACTGTATAATTGGTTTAGAAGTTCTGATGGAGAGGAAAGAGTCCATTAACATCTTCCTTAGATGTCCTTTATTCCAATGCAGACCAAGTCACGTATCTTCTGAGTTTTGCCGAGATCAGAACAGAGGGAGGTAATGTAGGTGCCACTTTTTAAAAGTGCTGCACATTAGAAGAGTATAATGTGTTCATCTGGATCTTTCCACAAAGGTTAAGGTTTCAGCATGTCGACTTTTACTGTGTGTATTCTATGTATTTTGGGAAAGAGAGCATGAATGTGTTCATTGTTTTAATGGATAAAATGAATGTACCCTTGCCATTTGATTTAAATAATGGATTTCGCATATTAAAATATTATTATTATATTATAAATATTATATTATACATATTAAAATATTAAATGAGATTTTGCATATTAAAATGAGAATTACAATCAACATACAGTATACATTTTACAAGGACACTCAGTTTTTGTACTTCTTTCACTTAATGACAATTTTTGGTAGATCTAGGAATGTAAGATGTCTAAACACATGGACAGGGTCCTCCACTTATCACTTGAGCCCTACAATCAAAGTGATTCTCCTTGAATAACTTGAATTATTGCCAGCAAGTTATAGTAAGTTGTTAGTTAAGAACCTTTTCATTATAATTAATGTAACTGTGTGGAAAAACAGTGACAGTTTTGATTCTTCTGTCACCAATGTTTAAAGGTTTAAAAATCTCAATCAAGTCTTAAACTGTTGCCTTTAAAGTATAATAATATGTAATAATAATAATTATAATAATAATTGCTTACACTTATATAGTCAATAATATATTATTGACACTCCACTCAATGCACTTTACAGGTAATGGGGACTCCACTCCACCACCACCAATGTGCAGCATCCACCTGGATGATGCGACGGCAGCCATAGTGCGCCAGAATGCTCACCACACATCAGCTCTCAGTGGGGAGGAGAGCAGAGTAATGAAGCCAATTCATAGATGGGGATTATTAGGAGGCCATGATTGGTAAAGGCCAATGGGAAATTTGGCCAGGACGCCGGGGTTACACCCCTACTCTTTTTGAGAAACGTCCTGGGATTTTTAATGACCACAGAGAGTGCAGTACTTCTTGCAATCATTCATTATACAGTAATTTGTACTTATGGTATCCCCACACGTAAAATTAAGTGTAGTTTCCCTGTTTTGAGCCTCCTCTGTGACATTTGCAGTATGTTCTTTTTAGACTAAGATTGTTCAGCACCAAATGCACTTTTCATGCACAAATTTTTGTCATATCTGGTCTCACTGAGGTACAGCTCCCCAGCTTTTACACATAAATCCAAGAAATATAATTGATCAGAATACTCTTCGCTTTTTCTGTACATTGTGAAACATTTTAAAACACTAAAATGTGTTACGCTCAAAATTTAATTAAAATTTCTCAACAATATTTCTGAAAATGGACAGTCTTTTTATTTTCTATGACAGATCAGCATACCAGATTTGCCAAAACTATCTTGTGTGGTTTTGGGCAAGCTGTGAGTATTTGATTTTTTTTCTATTTCAAATCTGCCAGACGATGATCAAGGCCAATTTGGCTATTTGAATGAAAAAAGGAGCAGCCTGTAGTATTTGTAGGGATTTAAGCCAATTTAATCATAGTCATCTTTCTTATTCTTCCTAAAATAGTATATATGTTTTGCATTTTTATTCAAATTTCCTATTATTTACTTTCTTTCTTCTGAAAATATGAATATCCGATGCTCCATTCGTACCACTTTTTATTTCAACAGCCAAAATGTATGTTTCATACAGCATATGATTTGAAAAGACCAAAACAATTGTAATTATCTAGTGCTGAATTCAGAGGTTTTAAAATTTTCAGAAAAGTTTTAAAATTTTGTAGAAAATGGAATTCTGCTTTCTTAATTAGAAGATTATTTTCTTGGATTTTCTCTCTTATGGTGCAGTGTATCTAGCTATAACTATATCAAGTCAAATAACAATGTACTGTATGTGATCCTTTTACTCGTAATTAAAACTTTAAAACTCCAAAAACAACTTTCACAAAACATTATGTGAATTTATGTCCATATTACGATATTAATATTAATATCTAATGGAAGTATAGTATTTTGTAGTGACAGTCAAAAAACAAACGTTTCTTGTTTGACTTTATATTGTTGGGTGCTTTTGCCATTTCTTTTCTAGGCGATCCAGAGCCCCTGTACGCTTCACTCTAAAGGGAAATTAGAGGCTTTCTTCACACTGATTGATAAATAGCACCACCTAGAGGAAATTTTGAGGAAACCGGTCTGGTTTGGGGAATATAATAGTCTTGCTGTAGTCTAGCCAAGTGCTTAGTTCTCATTGCCAAGTAAGAGCATTCAACCTTGCTGACCTCCTTAATCCAATTACACTGGCTTGGTCGAACCCATTTCTAATATTCTATAGAGTCAATAGGTCAAGGTTATTTATCCTACAGGTTTTATTTTTGATAGTCTTGTGAAGATGGTTATCCATACACCTAAGAGTACGTGTTGAGACAAAGCACAGCTCTACAGTTAATCTACTTTACAATCATGTCTTTGTCCTTGATTAACATTTTATGCATCACTCCCTTTCTTTCAGTGCTTTACAATATTTCCACTGTTCCTTGGTTTGCTGATTCCCCAAACCTACTATGTGATTATCCATGCATTTAAACGCATTCACAAGGCTTTTTATATCCCCCTACAATGATCAACCTTGACATCTCTCGCTTTAACTTTGATTTCTGTGTGGCACTCCATGTTTGTTTCATCTAGAACCACGGTAGTATCATTAAACTGCTGTTTTCCACTGGCTACGTTCAGGTTAAGTTTGGACAGTCACATGATCTAGTCAGTTACTCTTTGCAAAATGTCAATGTGCCTCTTCCTTGCCTTTTTAATTCACAACAATTCAGGACCATAGTAGGCCATTTAAATATAAGAAATCATTCTTGATTTAAATCACAAGTGCTTACTGGGAAAAGGAACTGCAATGTGCAGTAACTGTGATCATCATAATAAATCCTCTGTCATGCACACTTGTTCGTTCATGGTTCATGAAACATTGTTGCTGTTAGTTTAGAGGAGTAAATCCTTTTGAATATTTATTTTAAGCACATTCATGACATGGCTAAATAAGGAAGACTTTATTTATATGTTTTCTTGTAAAGATTGTTGACGATTCACATAAAATGTTGTGGTTAAAATGAATTTTTCAATGCTGAGCATTACTGGATATTAATCTGGATTATAATTGTTGATACAGTATATTATTTTGAAACAAGGAAAGAGTTTTATTTGTCATGCCACACATGGCTCAAATAATCTAACCATCTTCTGGGTAATACTTAACACAGCAAAGATTATGTTAGTTAAAAAAAAATATAGTGCTCTCTCTACTTGGAAAAAGTGGAATATCTTGATGTGCTTATTTTTAACATGTTTAAATGTTACATTTTGTGGGGGTATTCCCCCATTAGCTCCAATTATTTAAATTTAAGTTCTGGGTTGTGTGCCTTTCATTTAATTATTGAAATCATCCATAAAACTCACCAAAAAGTTGTGTTTACATTCTATCGAAAATATTTTGGTATTATTTAATTTGTTTATGTGATTGATTATTTTCAGGAATTGTATTCTAAATATAATATATAACAGGAAATAACCATATGTGGTATTATTTAATTTCCTTTAAAATAAATATGCTAATTTTCTGTACCCTTTAGGTGCCACTTAACAAACACCCTATAAGGAATATATACAATATTTTTATCATTTTTGAGACACCTGTCGTAATAATGCTTCACAAGGACAATTTTGACAACATTTCCAAGCGTAAGCAGTGATTATCTTAGTAATAATTATTTATAAATGTGAAAGAAAAATTATCTAATCTTTTTAAATATTTAGTAAGATTTGAAAATTAAAAATGAATCTAGAAATTGTTATCATTGTATGAGCATACTGTATCGCGTCAATGCGTTAAATTCCTGTTCGCAATTCTTATAATTTTTTTCCGGGTTCTTCTACAGTACTTCAAGTTGTAGCATGGTATTTTGTTTCAGTACAGTTTCTTGTGCTTTTATCCCACAGCTGTCGCATTTTCAATCAGGATACATTGAGGGGAAGTTCACAGCCAGGGAGACATTAGTAACTTCCGTGGGACATCAGTTGGAGAATGTGAGACAGAGTGGCTATCCTATGGTTTGGAATAATTATATTTTGCATAGCTGTCCCTTGGCTTAGTTTGCACATTCACCTCTTTTTAGGTGTTTGTGAAAGGAAACACTGTAAGCCAGCTGATGAATTAATGGGGGCTTTAAATTGAGGAATGAATTCACCAGAGGCAGAAAATAAATCACCTTTTTTTCTGACAATGGCCTGCTTAACTGTCCATAAACTAGGGGAGGTAGTGTTGGGGAATTAGTATTCCACACAGATACGTTTGAGATTACAGTGCGATTTCTATTTACTTCTCTAGAAAGGAAGCAGTCTCACATGAACAGCTCTGTCAGGAAATTTAATAGAATAAATAACAAAGGGAGTGTTTAGTGTGTGGGTTGCACCAAGGGCTTTTAATTATATGAATTTTGTTCTGATAAATTTGGGGAGAAAGGGAAGAAGAATTACCTTCAATACAAAGTGACAATTTCATAAAGAAGTAAAAAGATTGTTGAGTTTTTAATTAACTTTGAAGCTCATAAAGATGTTTAGAGGATGCTATTTTTAAATTGCAGAACATTTTACATTGGAAATTGCTGTTGTATAAGTGACTAGAGCACAAGTTTTGTTTTGTGAATGCTGATCTTATAGAACTGGTGCCTTCACAGCTGGAAGACATACAGTATCTAAAATTTTAGACACATCAAGTTAGTTTCTTTTTAAAATAATTGATTTGTTCAGTTAAATATCCCTATCAACAGTCTTGTTTGTCATTGCCAACAAGCAATGCAATGTTACTGAATATAAAAGAGCTGTAAAACTACAGAATACATTAAGGGTAAGCCTTTATGTACATTTTGTCTTTGAAAACAATGTTATAGGAGTGTCTTTTTCACTTGCTGACATTTTCTCTGTTTGATTTGCAAAGTTACACTCTCTGCATCTCAGTTTTGAATGACATACACATAGTATGATGACACGCATGATAAGCAGTACAGTACCAAGAGCCTTCAGGACTGTTTTGCCTCTTTTCATCATCTCTAGCATTCGCTGCAGACAATAGAAGCTCGCATGGATACAATACTTCAGATTGAAACATTTGCATTTTACAAATAATGGAAAAGTACATTTCAGAATGTGTAAAGTTAAACTAACACTCCATAGAACAGAAAAAATGAGACGTATATAATTACATGAATGTGTGGAAGCCCTTTTATTTTAAAGTTATACTGTACCTACTGGAAGACCATACAAAAAGATTAATTTTGTGTGGTGCAGTGTGACACTGAAGGCTTTTGTGCTGTAGAAGAAAAACAATTTTGTTTAAAAAAATACAAAAGAATCAAATTAAAGAACAAAACAAGAGCTTTGTGATAATGTTTCAGACATATTGATACTGTATATCAGCTACTGTATACTGTAAATCTAGACTGTAACTCAGAAAAAAGGAAGGAGGAAAAGACCTGGACTCAAGAATTGATCTTCCTCAAATGGGCTCAGCTGTTAACAAGACTGTGCTCATCTATATGGAACCTGAGGCATCTGAGTCACGGTTCACTGATAACTTATACAATGAGAATTAGGAATTTGGTTGCATTGTAATGCCAATCAATCAGTCAATCAGATAGCTCTAGGGAGACAGCACTGCAGCTAATTACCCAAATGAGAGCGGCTTGCCAAATAACTCTTTTTTTTTCCCCACCATTGTGCTGCGTGTCATAAGCATCTCTGACCCGGGATCTTTTGTCATCCTTTTGCAGATCATCCTGGTCAGCTCTTCCATCAATGAGCGGGATCAGATGCTGTTCATAAGCACAGACGAGGGAGCCAGCTTTCAGCGACAGCCTCTCTCCTTCACCGTTGAGACTCTCCTTTTCCATCCGAAAGAAGAGGACAAAGTGCTTGCCTACAGCAAAGAGAAAAAGGTAATCTCTCATCCAGCTGAACAGTTCACGAACATCACTCCCTGTGATTTACTGCATGGGGCTGTGTGTGACTTTGGAATTTTTCAAATTCTTATATTGTTTACAGGTCGTGACTAATTTGATGCTTCCGGGACTAGTTGTGGGAGGCAAATGGCGTAGGTGCCTCCCAACGCTGGGTCCCTGGGTTCAATTCCAGATTGGTGTGCTATCTGCATAGAGCATGTTTATTCCCCCTGTGTTCACGTGGGATCCCTTTGTGTGCCCTGGTTTGCTCCCACAGTCCAAAAACATACTGGTAGATTAATTGGCTACTGGGAAAATTGGCCCTGTGAATGTGTCTGTGTGTGCCCTGTGATGGACTGGCGTCTTATCCAGGGTATATCCTGCTTTGTGCCCATTGTTTGTTGGGATAGGCTCCGGCTCCCCTGTGACCCTCAGTTTGTGGAAGAGGACAGAAAATGTTTGGATATACTGTATGGGCCAGTTGCCTATTCAACCTGCTACATTTCAGTTCTTCAGAAGAGGAGCTATGTATCTTCTTGGATGTGGAATAGCCCTGCCTTAAGATTGGACAGATATACCTCATGAAAAAAGAAAGAGAGGTAACTTGAAACCATCCCAGTCATTTAAAAAAAAGTGGAAATTATCTTTAGGAGCCACTGTAAATAACACATGAAGTAATGCTAAAAATATATGAAGTATGAGTTGATAATTCGTTGATTATGAAATAAGCAGCTAAAAACTACTTTGTGAAAATACTTTGTTAAGCACACATTAATTATACAGTAGTGATTTATTAGAGAGAGGAATTTGAATTACAGAGCTATAAAACTGTTTTGATTCAATGGCACATAACCAAGCCTAAAATCTAACAGCTGGTTTATTAGCTAGAAGTTATGTGTTTAGTAATTACTTTATACAGATTATGTGCCCATTGTCAGAATGAGTAATCACAGCATAGTTATATATCAATATCTGCCTATTAGTGTTTTTTCTTTGAACTGTTCTGGTACAAATAAACTCCAGTCTTAGCTGGTAGTAAATATTTTGTAGCTATTACTTGAAAAGATGTCTATTATACAAGCTAGTGAAATTAATGTTTAACAAATGGACAACTAATTCATCTCTTAGCTCAATCAAATTGTGGTCAGTAGATCTGCATTCTACTTTATTATTGTTGGTTGGCGGTCTTGTTCATGCACCAGATGCAATTTCTAGTACAGTGTGTGGTACACTATCTGCTTAATGATTCATGAAGCAGGTTAAAGATATAGGTGCACAAGTAATTTATTAAATCAAGGATTAGGAAAGATGGTAATAAAGCAGGGGCAGAGCTATAATCCACTGACCTGGAAAGGTGAATTTTGGAGTCAGTTGTAAAATAATTTTCTCCTCTAAAGCTTGTTCCAAATGATGAGAATATTCCTAAAAAATCAATAGCTTTTCATTACTGAAAAATCAATATTGCATAAATGAAATATGCGTAAGACAAAAAGGGATAATTGAAAATGGCCAAACGTGTTGAACCAGAAAATCCCATAATGTCTGATTTTGTCTGTTAAATGCACAAAAAAACAATGTCTTGTATTTTCGTGTGTGGTGAAAATTGTAAGCAGTCTCTTTACTTTGGAAATCTAATAACTGTGACTAATATTTTTTAAACAAAATCTTTCCCTTTTTTTTATAAATTCCTGTGTTATTTTAAAAAACTTCGCCTGAGGAAAGGAGACAATACGGTGTCATAGCAGTGCTGCCGTCTCACAGTGTTTGAGTCCTGGGTTCCCATTTGGACAGGGCACCTTCTTTGTGGCATTTGCTTCAGGACTTTTGGTTTCCTTTCTTCTCCCAAAGCTATTTATGCTTTCTAAGACAATTGCTTTCTCTGGTTTTCCCCCATATACTGTATACATAAGTGCCCTGTCATGTAGTCTCATTGAGAGTTTGGTCCCAGCTTCCACCCTATTCCATTCGGAGGGCACAACTGGAAATATTTGCAAGTGCATTTAAAAGTGAGAAAAAGAGGCACTTCTTTTCCCAAAGGGTTGTGGGAGAATGAAACAAGGTTTCTTTCACGAAACAACTTGATGAGTTCCGTGGGTCAGTTAACTACTACTAACTGAACAGCTGAGATGGACCATATGACCTCCTCTCATTTGCAGCCTTTCTTCTGCTTTTGACAGTATGTTCTGTGCTTCCATGCTACCAAACCACAGGTTCTAGTTTGCCAGAACCCTTACTGGGAATAATCAGCTTTTTCATAATTGAAGGTTCAAACGATTGTCCAACTTTAAGACAGAAATGATGGAACTAAGGAAACATATTAACAATGTCTGCTTTCATTGATAAAATCCACAATCCTTTGAAAGCTCTTAGGGGAGCACGGTGGCTTTGCAGTGTGCACTGCTGACTCACAGCTCTTGGGTCCTTCATTCGATTCCCAGCTGGAGTGCCGTCATTGAGGAGTTTAGATTTTTACCTTGTTTGTGTGAAGTTTTTTTTTCTGGATGCTCTGCTTTCCTCCCTCCTATTAAGACTGCTGGATAGGCTAAGTGCAGTCTCTAATTTTTTTATGATTTTGTGTGCCCTGCAACAGACTGGTGTCCCATTAAGGTTGTGGTTACTCCCTATGTCTCCTGGGTTAGTTTCTGACTCTGTGTGACCTTCTTTGGGATGAAGTGGCTAAGTATAGTGGATGAATGTACAGTATAAAACCCCTTAAAGTTTCCTTGAATTGGTTACAAGAGGATGGGCAATTGCTTTGTTTCCCATGTTCCCTGTTGCCTTGTCATGTTTGCTGGCTGATTTCCCTTTTATACAGCTGTTTGCTTTTCATACTAAAATTGCAAGGACTTCAAAACCATCTTACATTAAATATACTGTAACTACATTTTTGGTTTTAATAGCTGCCATTTTATTTCCTACTCCAGCTCTATGTTTCTACAGACCTGGGAAGGAAATGGACTTTGCTGCAAGAAAGAGTAACAAAGGATCGTTTTTTCTGGTGAGTTTGCTGTTTGTGTGATATACAGTAGAGTCCTTTTAGAGTAGTTGTATGTGGAATGAGTTATTCCACATGATAAACTGAGTGGATCAGTATTGTGTGTTCTTATGAAAAGCAGATTTACATCTGAAAGTTCAAGGGTTTTGAATTAAAAACCCTTTGTTTTGGAAAAAAAAGCATTAATGTACTTATGTAATGTATAATGTATAATAGAAGCCTGATAGCATGATATCTAAAAGAGAAATACCTTCAGGAGATGTTTAGCTGTCGGAGCAAACTATAGGTTAAAAGGTGTGTGATCTTTCTGTTTTAAAAATGAATTAAGGTTTTTCAAAGTTAGGTTGGAGTGGAGGAGCTACAGCTACATGATATGACGTTTTATTCTCTGACCATTCTAGTATCTATCTGAAGCCCACATTGACTTAAATTATTTTAAAAATCATCCTTTCTTAATTTTCTAATTTCATTTTCACTGAATAAGCATCACTTCTTTAGTACTGAAATTACCCCATAATTCTCTTAACTCTAAGTGACCAAGTACTTTTGCTGCAGAGCTGCATACTGAAGGCCATTGTACGAGAGATAAAAGGAAAATGAGATACAGTACATGATGACATTTTCAAAAAAATAATTAGGTTTTGGGAGAGCAAAACCAAAATTTATTTTTGCTTTACAGTCAAGAAAGGATAGCCATGCATGTCCAGACCATAAATTTAGCTCCACTATGGTTCAGAATTTACTCAGAAGACAGAAGGTGAGATTGAAGCATTATACAACAAAGATCTGTGGAAAGATGAGATTAAGATAAACCTTTTTCAAAGCGAGGGGAAGATTAAAGTGTGAAGACAAAAAGGGGCTTCTTATGTTCCAAAGAACACTACCTCGTCTCAGGACGAAATGTCATGGTTTGGACATGCATAGCTACTGTATCTGTATTACACACTATATAACTATAATCCATGCGAAAGCAGCTAAACCACATCCGTCTTTAATAAACATGGCAATGCTTCTGCTCTTCAAGTTAACCCTTGGATCCTACTGAAGACGATGGTTAATAATAAAACTGCATACTGTATATTAATATAGGCATATTTTGTAATATTAAAATAGTTTACAATTGAAATACAGTACTGTATCATTAAATAAGTGGGTATTGCAGTGTCTTAATTTGAATTTGTTGATATACATTAGAGAGAAACACACAGGCCTTTTTTTCTTTTAAATGTTTGTCATACTGTATTATAGAGCCAAGCTAGACTACAACTTGCAGTATAACCATTTGTTATGGCCACTATTTTCAGTCTTCAGAGCTTCATATGCTTTAAAATACATAAAGCAACTTGCTTTCAACTGGATTGGTCATGTCTTTCACATGTTTGTTTTTTTTAAGTTTCAAATAATACAGCTGTTATTTGAAATTCTTTACTACATTTTTTTTCCTAGAAATTCTTCCAGACTTTAAAAGAGGAATCTAGGACATAACTGAAGCAGAACATAACTGCGGGTTTTGGAATAGTATATTTCAGAATAGGTGTTTAGAGACTCATAATGTGGTGTAGTCTTTTTGGCACGGCACATAACTTTTATAGGCTTAATTAGGTAAACTAGTTAGTTCATTAAAACAACTTAATTCATTGGTAGAAAAAAGTTGGTAATTTGTGCAGTTTGGCTATTTTGTCAATCAAATTGTGTCAGTATTACACTGACCATCCAAAATAAAAAATACCATACCTTTTGCAAAGAACTAAGCATAGTTTTATTTTTGATGTATACAGTATGTGCCAGGCACATACAACAGTTTAAATTAGAAATCTCCAAAAATATGCTTCAGGAGAAGTCAATAATAAAATGAGAAAAGAAGCAAAATCAGATCTAAACATCCTGCGTTTTCTTCTGCTATTGTTTTATGTAAGCAGGCCTGACAGCAGTAGGTCTTTACTCTTCGATTTGCACCATCTGGAAAGCTCTTTAAAGTTCTCTGTAACTTAAAGCCTAAAAAAAAAACAGAAAGAGTTTAATATTGCTTTTGGAATGCATCTGCAGCCTTGATGGATTTTTCATTCAGGAGCAGAAAGCATGGAAACTTTTTTTGTCTCAATATGATGTGTTTTGTAGATTGAGGTGAGCTGAATTCAAAGAGTATGCTTGCCGAAATACATATGGATACATTTGCAGTAGTCATTGCCTTTTCTGTTCTTATTTTTAAATCGGTTGCTGTTAAATTAATGTTTTCTAAAGCTTAGCTGAATAGGAATTTTAAAACATAAGCATTTGTCCAAGTAAATAAATCATGTAATACAGAGCATTGGGAAGTACAAAAGGCTTTCATTTAATCACAGTCTTTTTTGCTTTGGGGCCAACACTTAGAAGAGTTTTTAATCAAAAGATATTTTTGGCTTTATTTATATTAGTGAATGATTTGGAACGTTATTGCTTTAAATGATCAGAGTGTAAGTTCTCATCCAGTTTAAATGCGAAGTAGTCAGTTTCACAGGAGTTTACACATCCATGTGATTTTTCTTTTACATAGTTTAGGCTAAGATATTTGTACAGTCCAAAGTTAACGTCTACAGTTTCTTTGTGTCTTACACATCATGACTTGTGTGCTTCTCTGGTGCACCGTTTAAATTACTTGATAAATAATACAAGTACCTTCTTTGATTTAGGTTTTCCTTCTTCTGGAACTTACACGATAATAGCAATCTCTGATGTTATAGAAAACAGAAATGCATACAGTATGTGATACATAAAGTACATAACAGTTCAGCACTGGAAAGCAGTCAATATGTGAATATGCAAAGAAACAATGCAGGTATCTTACTTAACTGCATTACTGTAGGGTTTTCAGAACCCTGCAATCAACAGTTCATCAAATCATAGATCAAATAGCTGAATGTCCTTGTTGTTGCTAAAACCAAATACCAAATACCTGCAGTGCTCCTTAAAATTCTGTCTATTGCCTACACATCACATCAGGTCTGTTTTTTTTCATCAAGAAGAATTAATTTTGTTGCTACAGTCCTGTGAAGAATTAACTATAACTTAATTAATAACTTCTCTGCTCTGTGATGTTAGTATTTATCTCTGAGATAAGTATATAAAAATTCTTTCACTTGGCACACTCACAGGGACTGCTTCAGACAGAAGGGAATGTACTGTAGGATTTCTCTGATATAAACAGTAAAGGAAATATCTGTGTCAGAATATCTGACAATAAACAGTGGATGTAGTGGTTTATTGGAAAAGAAAATCTGAGGTACAGACTAAGGACACGACAAACTAAGGAATTCTCATGGCTGGGTAGGTATTTTCCAAAATCATTGTCCTCAATATACAGTATTTCAAAATGCAATACACTCCCATTTATTAGTTGCTAGTAGGGAGAGACATCTAGAAACTCCTGTGAATTTTATTTAAAAATAACCAAACGGGAGACAATGTACATTTTAACTAATTCAAAAGCTACTTATTTAATTGAAAGATAATCTTTTCACTGTCCATGCTTGAAAATATTGCTAATGGTCTGCCTTCAGATGCTCTTTTTTCTAATTTTGCACTACAGTGTTAAAAACATTTATTTCTACGACTGTTGAATGCATTGCCTGCAGTTTGTCAGTATCCCTTTATTGTGTATATATTTTTTCGGTAATGTCCACATAGAAAACCTACATTGTAAGATGGCATGGCAATGCAATGGTTAACATTATTAACTCGCGGCACAGGGATCCTGGGTTCAATGCCTGGGGATTTATCCGTCGGGTGTTTGTACAGCATGTTTTCCCCTTGTTCTTTTGGGTTTTCTGTGGGTGTTTCAGTTTCCTCCCACAGTCCAAAGATGCTGGTAGGTTAACTAGCTTCTCTACAAAAATGCACTGGTGTGAGTGTGTGTCTGTGTGTGCCTGGCCTCCTGTCCAAGGTATATTCTGCCTCGTGCCCATTGCTTACCGGGTTAGGCTCCAGCTCCTCCTTTAACCCTGTACTGCCATTAGTGGATTAGAAAAAGGATGGATGGACCTACTGTATAATGTCAGCTTTCATTTTATTCAAATGTAAGGAAGAACCTGAATACCCCTACAAGTGAGTAAGAGAGTATTTTCAGCACTGTTTTATCAGTTGCAGGGTGTATAGATACTGTGTAAAGCTGAGAGTACATTGAAGAGGGCAGTCAAATAGAGCGTGGTTCTGCTATTTCTGATTCTTTAAAACTATCTTTTTTATGCATTTCTTGTGTTTCTGGCACTTTTCAACACAGTTTTATGCATTGTTGTGCTCTGCTAGTAAGCTCAGTGTTCCTTGCCATATTTTAATTATTTTCTTAGAAGGCGATGTTGAAATCTACCATATGTTTTCATTAAAATTCTCATACTGTGATTTTGTTTGATGTGATAATGAACCGTGTGATAATAAACATCTTATGGTTTTCATTCCTGGTGGGCATTGTAATACACTCTGAAAACACTTTTTATATTTGATTTAATCAAGGGAAAAAAATGCATACAGGTGGTTATGCTGTCAACCACTATTAGGCTGAACGTTCAGCTTATTTATTGGCTGCAAGTTTGTAGTATAGCATTAATATGTGTGAAATGCAATAACTGGCTCATATAAAAGGTATTTTGAATTGTGTGTGTTTTAGGTCTGTGGCAGGAGTTGATACTGATCCTGACCTGGTCCATATGGAAATGCAGGACACCAGTGGAGGTAAAGGCACTTAAACAAAACTGGTACAGCAAAAGATGAAAACTTACAGGACTGTACTCTGTATCATATATTTCTAAAACAAAAAACTTTTTAAAACACAATGTGATTCTAATGTGTTTGTAATCTACTTTTTTGTCTTTGGGCAATATGCATGATAAAAGCCATTTTTCCCCCAAACAAAAGTGAATAAACACAAAAAGAACACAGATGTGCCCAAGTAACAAGTATTGGGTTCATCATGAATTATTAAGGAAAATGCCAGGTTTATTTTTAAATATCCTTATAGTAAAACACTACACTACATGTAATGCATGTAATGCATGTATTCAAAGAGTCTTCTTCAGCAATCACTCACTCATATGGTATTTTATCCTTTCAAACTTTCCAAGCATGAAATCTAAACTACTCTATGTTATTAACACTTTCCCTACCTCGGTCTATAGATATCATTTCATTACACAGGAACAAGTAATAGGTTTATTCCATGCTGAAAAAAGAAGAAAGATGACACAACGTTTCGGCTGTGGAGCCTTCTTCAGGTGTGACACCTGAAGAAGGCTCCACGGCCGAAACGTTGTGTTCTCTTTCTTCTTTTTTTCAGCATGGAATAAACCTATTACTTGTTCCTTTGCAGCCTACGCATGCTGACGCAGCTACCCACCTGAACTATTTCATTACACATGCACTTCATACTGAATCTTCACCACTCTTGCAGCCTCACATTAAAGCAGGATTTATAGAAGGTATTCACATACAGTGTAGCAGTAAGTTAGAAGCTATGCTCTGTCCCTTTACCTTTAAGATAAGATAAGATAAGATCACTTTATTGGCCATATACAATTTCTTGTATTAGGAATTTGTTTTTTTTGCATACACTAACTTGCTCTCCATGAGACACACAGAGAAAACAGACAGGGAGAGAAGCTTGGGGTCAGCCATTTATATGGCGCCCCTGGAGCAGTTGGGGTTAAGGCCCTTGCTCAAGGGCCCAACGGATTAGGATTCCTCTGCCGGTTGCAGGATATGAACGGGCAACCTTCCAGCCACAGGCACAGATCCTTAGCCACAGAGCAACCGCATTGCCCCAAAGGTTAACGGATGCGTTGGCCGGGAACCCAGGTCAACTGCTGGCAGGTAGCTATGCTCACCAAGTACCCATTGTTACGCCCAGGAGAGCCAGAACTTGCAGTCCTCAGTTTTCACCGAAACTGTGCACATTAGCACAGTGAGTGGAACATCTCCTGGATCTGTGTGAACTGTCCCAACCACCTACCTCCAATTAATGGGAGCATATTCCTTCAGCCCAGGATATTTAAACTCAGATCTTCCACTGGTTTGGTGCTCTGTCGTTGAGATACCATAGTTCCAGGGTATCCCTCCACAACAAGCCCACTTCCCAGAAGGTGACTCTGTCTAAATTCAGCCCGAATATTTCCCCATTAGTCTCGAACCCACTCTGCTTGTCAGCACCCTGTCTGTCTGGCCAAGCTCCAGATCAGTGGCACATAACCAAACCTCCTGTCTTTCATCCCTGCATGACGACACAGCCACCCTGCCCTGATCAACCTTGATCGTTACACTCACCAACTGTCTTAGATCAGCCCGTCTGCTAACACCTGCTTCAGCTGTCTCCATCACCTCTCGACACTCTCCTAGCCCTTAATAGGGATCGAATTTTTAGATTCTTCCTCCTATCGGCAAGACACGGCTTCCTCTGCCTGCTTACAACATCACCGCACCCATAAGATAAACCCACATTTTCCTTATAGATAACAGTTCTGAACTCTGATTCATCCATTCATTATCAGAGAGCCTCTTCTTCCTGGTTATTCTAGGGATGAACCTGAGCCCCAGAAGCATAGGGTGCAAGGCACATATTGTACACAAGCTTTCGAGAGACACCAAGTAACCTTATCTGCAATGTCTGAAATGTGCTGCACCTGCAGGAAACCCACGTAGCCTTGGAAGAATATACAAATCCCTTACAGTTGACACCCCGGTCAGAAATCGAAACCAGGACCCAAGAGCTGTGTGGCAGCAGCACTAACCACCAGGCCACCATATACATCTGCATGTTCTACTGAAATACAGCTAAGAAAGGAAGATATAACATAAACAATTGAATACATGAAAATCTATTATGCATCTAAAAAGAAAGTGCAACAAAGATTTTTTTTCTACCAGCTGTTCCCATCAAAGTAATCACCCCTGTGATCAATAGCAGTTACACGTACATGTAGTTTAGTTGTCTGTTGAATTGACTTTTATCTGCTCCATCCTAATAATCCCGAGAGTGTAGTTAAGGTGGCTGTTATCTTCTTTCTTACTCTTCTTTCAACCTTATCCTGTAACATGTTATTTGACTTGTCATTTGAGATCAGAAAAATAATGAGCTCCCTGATCATGGGGATGCATCTGGTGTTATGTACCTGCTTAAAAATGTTAAGGGTAATCTTGTTACTTCGATCTCATAAAACAGATTAATATCTTAATATGAATAAGAAAAAACATCAGTCTTATATAAAGTGGCCGTAAATATAAAATATTATCCTACATTACAAATGGGTAAAGGCTGCTGATTTATTTTATTTTAAATGCATTCTATCCGGCTCACCCAAATGAAAGGGTCTTTATTACTAAGTCTTTAAGCATGCTGATAAGAGATGTTTAATCGTCTGTCCTGTTAAAATTTTCTGAATGCAATGAACAAAATAACGACAATTAAATTCAATGTGTTCTAACTAGATGTTGTTTAAAAAGGGCTGCTCAAAATTATATATAGCAAGTGATGACACCCGAAAGCAATGAAATGAATATCAGTTGTGCCGATAATGAGACAAAGGTCTGAAAACAAACAAGAGCATGAATCAAAATGTGTGTGGCCCAGCTGGATGACGGTTAGTTGCTTGAAGGTTAATGCATAATTGGAAAGAAAACAAAAAGCACAAACACATCTGGGAATAGGCTGTTTGATTCCTCATTGTCAGGGGGTTTGCATTTATGTAAGAAGATGGAAACCAGTGATTAAGACTGAATAAAAAACATCACCATATCTATGAGAGTTTAAATAGACCTCTAGTTTCACACTGTGGGACAGTGTGTTGAGTATCCTGTGCCTCAAGGCTTCAGCTACTTAGTAAGATGTTTAAGTAGAGTAAGAGACTCTACTGAGAAAAGGAACTCTGCTGAAACACGTTTGCTTCTAATAAGTACATAATAATAATAATAATTGCTTACACTTATATAGCGCTTTTCTGGACACTCCACTCAAAGCGCTTTGCAGGTAATGGGGACTCCCCTCCACCACCACCAATGTGCAGCATCCACCTGGATGATGCGACAGCAGCCATAGTGCGCCAGAACGCTCACCACACATCAGCTATCAGTGGGGAGGAGAGCACAGTAATGAAGCCAATTCATAGATGGGGATTATTAGGAGGCCATGATTGGAAAGGGCCAATGGGAAATTTGGCCAGGACGCCGGGGTTACACCCCTACTCTTTTCGAGAAATGCCCTGGGATGACCACAGGGAGTCAGGACCTCGGTTTTACGTCTCATCCGAAGGACGGCGCCTGTTTACAGTATAGTGTCCCCGTCACTATACTGGGGCATTAGGACCCACATGGACTGCAGGGTGAGCACCCCTGCTGGCCCTACTAACACCTCTTCCAGCAGCAACCTTAGTTTTTCCCTGGAGGTCTCCCATCCAGGTACTGACCAGGCTCACACCTGCTTAGTAGGTGTCTGCTTAGTAGCTTTTAGTATTCTTTCCTATTATGCATTAACCTTCAAGCATGTCTTTGAAACTGTGAACTGAAAGCATAGATACTTTTGCAGAGACAAAATATTCCTTTCAGGTCTGAATTATTAGATATGAATATGATATGAATTATTAGAAATGCAAATGTGAAAACATTAGTCAACAATGTTTTCGGAGACAGATACCTAAAACATTTAACATAATGCATTTAAGAGCCCAGGTATTGTTAAATCTTTTTTTATTTTTTATTTTTTATTTTAGAAGGAACAATATTAATTTCAGCTTCCTAACTGTTAATAACATTTTTTTCTCATGTTGGCACAATATTGAAGGCTGTTGTTATTACTTTTATGTCTTGCCCTTTATAGTGAAATACTGCAATTCCTGACCTTTTGTTTCTGTGTAGGTTTCCTGTATGTGACCTGTTTGATTCAGAACTGCTCTGACAAAATGGTAACAGCCCAATTTCTTGGGAAGATTGATGAAAACTCACTGACTGTGCAGGATGATTATATATTTGTGAAGGTATTGAATTTATTTCTATTTAGCTTTTTCCCTTTTGTGAGTGATTAGATTAGTAAATAGTAAGCATAAAGCTTAATTATTGTTCATTATATCTGGGCTATATTACTGTAAGTATGGTATACTGTAGCATGGTACTATATGATGTATGGTGGCAAAGAAAATATGATGTGCAATAACAAAGATTCAATTTAGATACTGAAAATTCTTCAGAAACCTCACACATCTGCATGTTATTTTGGGTAAATGTTACTGTAAGTTAATCTTTTTGTTCTATTCTCAAGTGAATTGATAATACCAGGGAAAACAATATTTAAGTGCCTACTTTTTTTCTATTTAAAATGGTTTTATTGTTCCTTTTTGGCATCTTGCATCTGTTTGAACCCTAAATTCAACTTTTAAGCACCTGCATTGCTGCCAGGGTACACTAACTTGTGTTTTCCAACATTTCTTTAAATACGGGGTCTTTAAATAAGTAATGAAGTCATGACAAGTGCCATTACAGATATGCTCAGAGAACACACACAAAAGGACTGAGATTCCCATCTACAGTATTAAAATGCATAGAGTGGGGAAAACAAAACCTCCAGTTTTAATAAAAATTAGAAACAGAATTGTGCTGTTATCCATTGAATAACTGGTTTCCTCCAAGATGGAAAAACAGTACTACTTACACATTGTGGTGGTTTGATGGTTGGAAATTACCTAACCGATTAAAAATTTGGACAGTAAATTCAGGGAGTATCTTTTGCCTGCTTGGAATCAGAAACATTTACAGTAAGTCACATTATCACAGATGGCAACTGGTCAAGATGCCCTTAGGTGTAGTGGTATCCCCATACTGTATGTCAAGATTCTCATTGGTGGATCAGGTCCTGTCTGTGGATTTATGACTGGTGTCATAGGGATCCTACACCGGATTTGCCTTCCTCTTGGCACTGTAGACCGTGAGACATTTTTAGGCACATATTCATATTCTCTGGAGATGTCAAGATGGACCCAATTATTGGTGGTCTACATTGGGGTTAAGAGAGACCACATCCTGCTTATGGGAGTCCTATCTCAGTAACATTCATAAGAACCTGATTTTAAAGAGTTAAGCACTTCCAGAGTTTTCAACTCAAGGCAACAGAGAATGATTACCCTTATAATCTTCCTGCACACTTAATTCTAAACATATTTGCAGCCTTGCTGTTACAGCATTATTTGGAAAACTGTAGATCTTGCTTCTTTGTCTTTAGAATCCTTAAGTGTGTAAACTGGCCACAGAATGGAATACATTTGAAACTTTAGGTGTATGTTTCAGTTAAAGCTGCATTAGAATTCCATGGCTTAGTTTTCCCAAATTTGTGAACATGACATTCCTATGACCTCTTCATCCTGGATCCTTCTTCTGGAAATTACAACTAAGGCCAGTAATGCTGGCTGCCATGAGTTAATACCGCATGTGACAGGTGATGACAAGACCAAATGCAAACCATATGACAAATTAGAATTATGTTAGAATATTATGCAGTCACTTATTGGGAAAAAAACAACACAATTTACATAATGCTCTCTATACATGTTATATAAAATGGCTTTCCATTATAATGAGTGGATATCTGTGCTGTATAATGGAGCTTACTCATTACATTTTATTAAGTTTCCAAAAATAAGGTGGAGAGAAACTAAAGTCTCTTGACCTGTTGGAGGTCAAGAGATGGAAGAATAAACACACACCTCCAGCCTAGTCACCTGGCTGACTTGGTCTTTCACTACTGGTAATGCCAAAGGTCTTCTCTGCCATGCAGTTGGATCTTGGTCCCTACTGGTTGTACCCGAGTTACATTTTTAAATTAATATCTTGTTAGTCTTTCCAATCTGGAGGTTACAGCCAACAAAACGAAAGTCAACTCTATTTGCAAGGAAGTGCCGTTCCTGAACAATTAGAGTGCTAATGGAGGCTAGCCAGGCAGTTTATGTCAGACTCAGCCTGAGATAGAACTGCCACCAGAGTGAGGTGGTTATACTGACAAGGCCTGAACATTTATACTATGCATCAATGTTATACAATTTTAATGAGATACAATATTAATGAGCATTGATCTGAAAATAAAGTCAGACTGGAAAAAGAATAAAACAATACAAGTGTTCAGCACAGGCATATTTTGAACACGTATGTTTAATCATTAACATTGTTGCAATTAGTGAACCATTAGTTTTATGTGGTGTTTATATTCCTTTCCTCTGCTTCTATTTTATTTACTTAGCATCATGATTCCTTATAAAAGGACCTGTTGGGAGAACTGTCTGCTTTATGCTTTAAGCTGTTTCGTCCACACGAGGTTATCACGTTTGTGGACTAAACGGGATATGTATACATCCCTTTGTCATCCTTTTCTTTGAAAAGATGCCAGTAGGAGACAGTTTGATCTAAGAACATCATCACCTCCACTGATAAGTAAGAACATAAGTCAAGGCTCCATTGTGAAAGAAGGTGTCAAGTAATTAATTAAAAAATATGTTTTTTCTAGTGTTACAACCTGAAAGAAGACTACAGGATTCTAGGTGATAAGTCTTGTTTAAAATGTATTAGAGTTTTTTCCAATATCATTAGTAGTAATGGATACAAATAGAGCATATTATAATATATTTAGGATTTCAGAAAACATTATAAAATTCTTCAAAAAGGTTGGAATTAAATTGAAGACAGTAGGCATTAAAGGTAATGTATTTTTGTAACTGAGAACTTGTGATGTAATTGTGTGACTTCAGTGTATGCTGGGGAACTTGTAGGCACTTCTGCACTCATTTCTGTGTCATACAGTTATAATGTTCAGTCACAGTTTTTCAATGAAACTTTAAAAGTAAAGTATGTCTTTAAAATTGTTAGTAATCACTGTAACTAATATTTGTTCTCTGGTTATTTTCTGTGAGGCTTTTAATCACTTGAGATTTCATCAGCCAACATTAAAAACAAAATAAGCAAGTGAATATCAGTTGTTCTGGGTATAATATACTGTACATTCTGGATTTCACTGATCATGCTTGGTATTTCTTTAACATGACAAAATAGTAAGAGTCCTGCCAAATTTCAAAGTACTATATTCTGTCTTCCAGGCTGGTTGTGGCAGAGGATACATTTTAATTCCTGGATAATCGCTCTTGATTCACAAATCAGTGTCACATTTTCATATTTGTACATCAAGTTCTCCTCTTGTTTGTTTTATTTTAGACTTGCATAAATTTCAGAGTTTGAGGTTAAGAAATGCTGACAATTTCTCCTTGAAATGCTGCAAAAAAATGCATGGAAGTTGTACACTTTGCTATTTTTGAGAAGCTTTGTAGGCAGCAAACCTGAATAGCCGTTTTGATTGGTTGTTGTTCTAAACAGCAAATGAGAATTACTGTGATTTGTTTTGACATAATGCATTGTGTGCCATCATTCTTTGTATTCATTTAAACACAAATAGGGAAGGGCAAAGCTTAATACTGCTTTTGCTAAGATGTATGATAGCACCTTTTGTTCAGGTGCCATCATAGATGGTACACATCAGTCATCAAGTCAAGTAGAAAATGGCAAATGTACAGAGTAATGAGCCTTACAAAGTCTAACTAACACCAAAAGGACTAGAAATGTCATATACAGAGCAGTTGTAGCTATTTATAGTTGTACATATACAGTACAGTACATAGTAATAAAATGTGGGTAGTATACAGTATGGGACTATTTACCAATGTTCCTATTCATTTACAGATTAATTATTGTTTTGTTACTTTCTCCTCAAGGTAACCACTGGAAATCGAACCAAGCACTACGTCTCTTACCGCCGAAATGAATTTGTACAGATGAGATTCCCAAAATATGCTTTACCAAAGGTACCTCTTTTTGTTCATAATCCTCAAAAAACCCTGTAGTAGCCAATAGAACAATATAGAGAACACACTGGTTGTTTCTACAACATTTGTCCCATTTCACTTGTCCTGTGCACTTCTAAAATGTTTGAAATGTCCTACAGTATATTAAAAAAACAAACAATTTAGCGATTATATTTTTCAAAGTTTTTTCAAAGACAAAGTGCAGCTCATTTAGAAAAAGCACTATCAGTAAAAAAAAAATTCAAATTCCATCATTTATAAACTTAGTATTGACGGCAATAATGTATCTTCCAACAAATTTTGTTTGTATGCTTTTACTTTAATACATACAGTGCACCATGTTGTACTTATTTTTTCTGAATTATACACTTAATATGGTACCTTTAAGCCCAAGAGCTGTTGTATCAATTGATATGAAACCTCTGTGCATAGTAATAAGTAGGTCTATGTAAAAACATATAGGTATCTAAGAAATAATTAAAAGCATCATAGTGATGCTTTTAACATACAGTATACGTTCTCCCTTTGCAGGCATGAATTGGTATTTTTCCCCAGGACTTACACTTCTATGAAGTACTGTATATAGACCACACTTTCAAATGCATATAATTTATAATTAAAAATAAAAAATGGGACAAAGCTGTAAAAGCCAGTTTTCATCTGTTAATAACTGAAAAGTTTTTTTTTTCAAATTGCAGCCAATTACTAGTGTGCAATTTAATGTCACAGAATTGTAAACTAAAAGTTGTTGGTTTGCTATTCTAAAAAAAATACACAGTTCTCAGCCAAGTAGACCACTTGTTATTTGTTAGATTTCCTGTTAGTTTTAAAATTCTAGGTTTTCAGATTTTGGTTTGTGCTGATAGTGGCAGTTTTAGTAAGTGCATTTTAAAGTGGTTAAAAGCTGCTGGGAAAAAAACTATATAACTCCTAGTTTTCCACACTAAAAGTGCCCAGTACTTCTAAAGTTGTTTTTTTTAATGTGACAGTAAGCCCAGTAAATGTAAGGGTAACACAGAAGAAAAAGATAACACATAGAGTAACAGGATTACCTACAGGTATGCAGAGAAATGCGTTTAAATATGGATCTTATAAAATACTGAATCTGTGAAAGGGAGGATTATATTATTGACTACAACTTTTCCTTGTACTTTATAGTGTATGTACAAATAATATACTGCAATTATTATTCAATGTTGTGTATATAAAATGTATGCAATTGCCTTCAAACAACAAATTGCTCAATGGGCCACCTTTACAAATATCCTGAAGGTGTTAATCATGGTCTGTTGAATTAAGTCACATTATGGATAACATCATTTAAACCAGGCGTGTTGACCCACTAAGGAAAACAACATTTTGATTTAATTGAATGATTAACTGAGTTTATTTTTCACTCATCACCCTCACAGCCATTGTTTTAACACTTTTGCATATTTCAGAGTCTAAATTTAGATTGTGTTTAAATGCACACCCAAGTACCAATGAGTAGTTTAACATGCAACGGTATATATTCAGCCCTCAAAATCATACATGAACACAAGGCTATCTTGAAGCCTCCTGTTTGATATCAGTAGTGTCAGATGCAGGACTCATATGCAGAGAAACATTATTTACATCAAAAAGTCTGCTGTGTTCTGAGGTGTAGAGTATATTCTAATACAGCACTGATGTGTATAGTGCATAGACATACATGTGTGTATTAATATTATAAAGATGATCCATAAAGCAATGAAAATACTTATGAAAAAGTCAATAAAACAAAAAAGCTTTCAACTACTGGTAAAGTAAATGGCAAAATAAATGCTCTTGTGTGTGTCTCTTGGCTTGATATTATATTGTGATGCCTCTTGGGGTGTGATAGTAGAAGCACATTACTTTCCCAGACAGGGAAAATGTCCGCAGACACTTAACCATGATGACAGATGGCAGCATGACATCAAGTCTAGAACTAGGCACAGGTGTGTGTCTTGTTTCAGCCAGTGTAAATCAACAGCAAAATCAAATGTGAAAGAATACACTGTATCCCAAAATAAAAGCATGGGACAAAACTATGATAGTTTGTAAATAAAAATGCCTTCTTTTTGTTACTGCTGATGAAGGAATGATTATCTCTGGAAGTTTGTGAACTGAAAAGGGGTACTGAGAAAATTACCTGCATTATGCCAGTTGCTTATCTGTTTTTTTAGAGAGTGTGTCCTGCTAAAGGGAGATGTAAACTGGGAAAAAGAAAAACTGAACATTACACTTAAACAAGACATAACTGAATATTACACTTAAAGGATATCTTGGAAAGCGAGAAGAAAAAGAAGACTGAGAAAAACAAAACTAAGAGATGAAAAAGAACACAGAGAAAAATGAAAGTTAAAGAGAACTAACAGAAGGAAGACAGGCAATTAAGAAAATAAAAGGAAAGCCAGATTCAAAATGAGACATATTATGACGAAGATTTAATTTTTCTATTTTTGTTTTCAGTGCAATACAGCAAGATTTTTGTTACAATATAAAAGCTAGGCTTTTATTTGCTAATATACTTTTGTTGCTCTTTTGTTATCTAATTTGTACTTAAATAGAAGCGCTGTTAATCATATCACTGCTTTTGGAAGGTTTGTCTCAAGACCTACAGTACTAAAAGTCCCGTATGATGACTATACCCCCAGTGGCATCCCAATATGTACTGAGGGTAGAGATTTCATGTTGATTTCTAATTCATTTGTGTAATCTTAAGTGCAGCTTTTGATCTTCATTTGCAGTTTGTGTGATACACTGACAGACACTAATGTTCCATTATGATTATAACATATTGAGGCTCCTGAAGTTTGATACCTGATATTTAACTGAATTACCTATAGTGTTTCCTAAGACTTAGTAGATCAAGAGAAGCAAACTGAGCAGCGATTTAAACCTCTAATGGGAAATGAGATCTGGTAATTTAAACTAATAGCTCCTTAAATCATTTTTCCTATGTGTTTCAACAATAGCCTCATTCATTTTGCCTTTGCTTAGTTAACAAAATGACAGTAATAGTAAAAACTGCTCTCAGTCAATTATCAGGAAGTACATAACTTACTCCCTAATCATTTAATATAAAACAGAAGATATACAATATATTATAGTTATGTGATGCTATTTCAGTCCACAGAGCTCTTCAGAAATCAAACTGATCTATATAATGTTTGTGTGTATGGCAGTAATAATTTCAGGCTTGCTGACAAACCAAGAATTCTTCATCTTGCTCTAAAGAATGTAATGGGATTCATAAAGAGTACAATAAGGATGAGAATCATACTGTCTGCTTAGTATGACACTGTTATAAATCTGCAAATGAAATCAGCTTTGAAAAAAGATATTCATAGGAACTGTTGCATTTACCCTGTAGAGAGACTACTGATCAGCTTTTGTCAGGAAACCTTAAAAGAACTGAAAATGCAGCCTCAACATACCCTCAGTTCTTCTGTATGCGTCATCATTTTTACACTGGGGCTGTTTACATATATTAAGGACATGGAAAAGAAATTCCAAAGACAAAAAATTAACTCAATCTTCCATAGGGCTTTTCACAAGAATAATAACCAGTGCTGAACAAAAATGAAAAATAAAAAATACAAAAATAAAAACAAATGCTGAAAGACAAATATATTAATAAAAACTCTTTGTAAGTGAAAATGTAAGTGAAAATGTACAGTATTTTTTTTTCTTACTTCAAAAACATCAAAAGATTCTAAAAAGAAGAACTAATTTAACAAGACAAGTGAAGTGAGAACATATTCTCATTTCCAATGGTGACCAATAGAGTATCAGTTTAAACAGTAGACCTATGGTTCCCAATCCTAGTCCTGGAAAACCCCTGTGTCTCTTGATTAAAATTGCAGCTGAACTTTGTTGGCTTAGCTTGTCAAACATTCAAAAGGAACTGTGTCCCTGTAGTTTAAAACCATTTCAGTTCTTAAATAATAGAACAAGGTTAGATGTTCTCTTGAATTTTGTGCCAGATGCTGGATTTCAAGTCTCTTTTCACTTAAAGTTAATTATTCTAGTTTTTAGTGTTATAAACAGAAGCTTCTCATGCTTTAGCTTTGATACATACAAAAGCCCCTGGCTGCAGATGGCGCTGTGTGCTTGGCATTTTGCTTCGTCACAGCTGGATGTGTTTCACATTTATCATTGCCGGGACCTTATCTTCATCGTTTTCATCTCCTACAAGGGATGACCAGAGGCACTTTCTCAGCTCTTCAGTCTTTTCAAACTCAATCCTCCATCAAAAACCAGCATCTTTTTTTACTCCTATGCCATATGCGCTTTTCTTTAACTTCTCCCGATGTTGTCAAGCCTTCCAGAAATTGTGAACAACTATGGCAATTTTGTCCCCCTTCTTTTACCTCTGCATATCAGGTTGAGCACCCCAGCCCATATTTCTCATTTTGTCTCTCCCATCTCCCCAGTACTTCTTTGCTCTGTACCTGCAAGAGCCCCAAGTCACTGACTCTGACTCTTCTCCACAAGTGCAAACACACCCCATCAGTCTGCACTGGATCTGCATGTCCTCATGCTGTCCCTAGTTTTTGTGGATTTTGAATGTTCTCCCCGTGTTCGTATATTTTATGTCTTAGTCCTCCAAAGGCATGCAGAACTAGTTCGATCGGCTATGCTAAATTGTCCTTTTCTCCATGACTCTTTGATGGACTGGCATTCTTTCCAGGATAATAGTAGACATACTTTTAGCACTACCTTACCCCCTGTGCTTTCAGTATAAGCTCCAGTTTGCTGCAGCTTTCACCAGGACAAGTGGATTTCTGATGCCGGATGGGTCACATGGTGTGTTGACTAAAGTAACTTTGTAAGTTGTCCTCATTTTGCCACATACATGTTATCTTATAAGGATACGATAAAGTCTGCTAGATTCAGCTACTTCTCTCACATCATTGAAAATAACCATGACAACCCTGGATACCTTTCCTGCACCTTCAACAGAGTGCTAAAGCCAAACTGTCCCACCATATTGCCTCATCCCAACTTTGTAACACATTTTTAGATTTTTTTAGCTCCAAGATCGACAACATCCGGCATCACATTCTCTCCGCATGTTACTTCCACCCTGCTTGCCTAAATTTACTAGTTCCTTTTTCTCTAACTTCTCTCTTCTTGACTCTCCATCCCTCAGTAAACTGGTTTCGCATATGAAATCTATCACCTGCCTATTAGATCCCATTCCTTCCACTTCATTCAATCCTGTTTCACTACTTTCTGCACCATTTTCCTTAATATAATAAATGAATTCTTGAACACTGGTGTTGTTCCAACGTTCCTCAAAACTGCTGCCATTTCCCCTGTGCCAAAAAAGACAAACATATCTCTGGACAGTTTTTGCCCCGTTTCCAACTTACGATTTATTGCAAAAATTCTAGAATGTGCTGTTGCTATTCAGTTAAATAACCACTTCATTGCAAATATCCTTTTCGAATTCCTCCACTCTGGTTTCCGACAACTTCACAGCACAGAACCTGCCCTGGTCAAAGTCACTAACAATCTTCTAATAGCTTCCGATTCTGGTTCCCTTTCTATTCTAATTCTTGACCTCAGTGCTACTTTCAACACCATTAATCATGGTATCTTACTTTCTCATCTTGAGACTATGGAGTTTCTGACACTGCTCTTAAATGGTTCAAGTCTTACCTCACTGATCGCTGTCACTTTGTCTCTCTTGGCAGATTTAGGTTTGAAATTGGACTTGTTAAGCCTGGTGTTCCTAAGGGCTCGATACTGGGCCCCCTACTTCTCAGCACTTACATGTTTCCACCTGGTCAGCTTTTAATATCACATGGCTTCAGCTATCATTTCTATGCTGACGATACTCAAATCTCCAAACCTGACACCGACGTGGCTGTCTCTATTCTATCTCATTCTATCTCTGACATAAAAACATGGGTGGCTCAAATTTTTTTTAATCTAAACTGTACTGTAATTGAGCTTTAGTCAAAATTGAAAAACATGGGGGTCATATTTGCTTCAGGCTTGACATTCGACCCACATGTGCAACGTGTTGTCAAAACATCATTCTTTCACCTCAGAAATTTTGCCAGACTTTGTCCTATGTTACAACTAACTGTGGCTGAAAAGCTGGTCAACACATTTGTCCTCTCCCAAATTGACTACTGTAATGCTCTACTCTCTGGGGTTTCTAAATCCACATTGAACAAACTCCAGCATGTCCAACATTTGGCAGCCAGAATCCTGCTCAGGTCTAGTGCAAGTGATCACATTACTCCTATACTGGAGCACTGGCTTCTTGTCAGGTTTCGTGTCGACTTCAAAATCCTCTTGCTCAGCTATAAGGCTCTGCATGGCTTGGCACCTCAGTACCTTTCTGAGCTACTTTGCTCTTCTAATTCTGATCTCCTGTCTGTTCCCTAAGCCCGTCTACACTCTATGGGTGACAGGGCCTTCTCCTGTTATGCCCGAAAGCTCACGAACTCTGTCCCTAAGGATAGATATCAGAGTGTCACCTTCCCTAAACGCTTTCAAATCTAGACTCACAACCTTCTTTAGAAGGACTTTTGCTTAACTGGTTCAGTTATAAAACCCTTTGCTCCAACCATATTCAGTATCCCCATCTCCTGTCTCCTCTCATTGTGCATTTTCATTGTGTGTATCTCATTTTTGTTGCTGTTGTTGTTGTCATTCTGTAAGGCTCTTTGAGAAGCCACCTTTAAAGGTGCTATGTAAAACAAAGTTTTTATTTTATTATTATTATCATCTTGTTTTACATCATTGTACTTAAAGAATGATGAGTTAAAAAAGCGTATAGCTAACCAAAACTTATATATCAACTTATATATCATTAGAAATATTAAAAGGCTGAAGTGGATTTAAGTAAATGTAATGCAAAAGTCTCTATTGCATATCCTGAAGATCTCTAATTCTGTAGTAACCACTATATTTAAATGTTTGGAACTAGTTGTTTATAATTTCGAGATCTAAATAGCTTTCATTCCTCATGGATCAGTTCTCTTAATCAAACAGATGATTTACTTAATTGATTTGTGTTCTTGAACTTTAGAAACAGGTGGTTGATAAGCCTAAATGGACCAAGGTTGGAGAAGTCATGTGTAATTGCATGGTATAAGATACCATCATAATATATTTAAAATCATATTGCCTATCCTGGATATACAGTAGGGACATACACTACAATATATGTACTGTATATTTGAGTAATACTGTATACTGCTCAAATATCCACCCTTATCTTGTATAAAATGGAACTTGTTGTACTATTGCTATCTTATTCACGCTTGAAGAACAAATTTTAATTTTAATTGGATAGGTTTTTGATCAAGGAAGAAGTTTGTCATAACTAGGGTTGTACATCTTTCACAGCCTTATAATTCAGTGCTCCAGCCTAAAGCCCTTCACATAACCTCAGCATCAAACTAACTAATGAGTAATCTTTAAGAAATTAGTCCATTGTATAACTTTGATAATTTCATTTAGGGAGCAATTAGCCTTTGCTTTTCTGTACATGTTATTATACTGTATTTGGATTGTAAGCACTTTAGGTGTATTTGTGTTTCTTTAAATAATTTCAATTCTTAAGTTTATTAATCATTTCCTGTTCAGGCTACTTCTAAAAAAAAAATTCTCCTTTAGCTAAATTTCTGTCGAAATGTTTCAGCTATCATCGGCATTTTAACATTATTAATGGATTTGCCATTTTTGACTAACTAATACTGCTACAGTTCCCTTGAGCAAGGTATTTAGCTCATATTGCAGTAATAAATGCTTTGCTATTAAAATTGATTGACTACAACTTTATCATTTTACATACTCTCATTTCAAATTGCATTCAGCTTCAAACCTAGTAACAACTTAACATAGAAAAAAAACTGTCCTAATTAAATTTAATTTTCTAGATTGTTCAAGGCTACAAATTGTGTTCTGATAAAACCTTATGTAGCACTTGATTTCAAAGTAGCAAGGAAAAAGATACACACATACACTGTGCAGTAGTAGGTTACAACTAACAGTGCAATTCATACAATTTCCATGTTCATGTTCATGGAAATAGAGGGGAATTTTCTAATGAGACAGTTTAATGCACAAATTAGATGATTATGTTTAGATTAGTAGGACCTGAGTACCCATGCAGATCTCTGGAGTTAAAGGCTGTAGGGCAGTGTTAGTAAACCAGACAAAATTACGTTTTTTTATAAAAGGTGAGTTAATACGAATGTGCAAGTGCCAACACACAATGAGTATATTGATTTTCTTTAATTAAATTTTAAAGCTGAAAATGTAAAGTACCAAGTAATGTAATTATATTGGGAGTTTACAATCAAATCATTTTTTTTTGGAAAAGATATTCAGACTGTGCCTTTCTGCACCAAAAATGTCTAGTAGTTGAAAGAAATTAAATTACACAAATGGAAGGCCTTTGAATTAGCCCCCATTGTGTGGTGTTCTTTCTTGAACAACGGGCTTTATTAAATGTAAATGTAATTAAATCTATCTGCTTAAAATTTAGCTGACACAAGCAATGCTCACTCATGCAGTGTAATTGCTTATGCTTTCCAGTTCTGATGTCTCTATTTGAATTCTAATGGAAAATGCTTACTGAAATGTCTATTACAGTATTTCAGGTGTGATGTTCTCAGACAATTATTATTTTAATAACCTCCATGCCCTTATTTTGTTAGATCTGGAGGTACAGTAGCAAAATGGAATATAAAATATATGTCTTTTTGGGGAACCAATACCACAGCAACAGATGTTTAAAGCAAAGATGTATGAATATATGGTATAAAGCATTAAAATTGTGTCTTAGTTATTGATTAGATACAATGACTTGAAAAAGTTGTTAGACTGTTCCTGTGGTCTTCCATTTTGTGAAATAACAAAATGATGGATACCTATTTTTAACATTAATATTTTATTCATCGACAAAATCTGAAAATATGAATAATGAACAGGAAGTATTCAGCAGTATACAAGCAGTATTCAGACCTGTGAATGTGATATTTGGTGGAAGCACCTTTGGCAGCAATTACAACTCAACAGCTGTCTTTCCAGCTCTATACACTGGCTTGGCACAGTGGTTGCCCATTTCCTCTTGACATATTTGCTCAGTCTCTCTCAAGTTGTTTGGGATTGCTTAAGAACGGGGAAGTACAAATCTTCCCCTAGATTCTGAATGAGATACAAGTTGGGACTTTGACTGGGTCACTTTCTTGTTCTCAAAACACTGCAGTGTAGCTTTAGCCTACTCTTTATATCATTATCCCATTGAAAGGTGAACATCTGTTGCAGTTTTTGGTCTGAAGCAGGTTTTGTTCTGAGATTAGCCAGTCCTTTGCTCCATATTTGTTCCTATCAGTCACGGCAACCTTCCCAGTACCTGCTGATAAGAACCAGAAATATAAAAAAAATGTTGGCAGCAGCACCATGCTTGATAGTAGGGATTGAGTTGACTGATGTGGGGTTTGCATCAGACTCTTTGCATTAGGACCAAAAAGATCCAATGGGGTCATGCCACAAATACTTTTACCACATGTTTGCAGCATCGCTTTGTGATCCTAGATTTGAATTTTTTTTCAGTTCCATACAGCCCCACTTTGTGGAGTGGCCGGGATATTGTCACATTGCTCATGGACATTTTCTACCATCTGACCTACTCAACTCTGTAACTCTTCTAAAGTAGCCATTGACCTCACAGTAACATCTCTAACCAGTTTGTTCCTTGCTCGGACATTCAGTTTGGGGCAAGTGCCTGATCTGGGCAGTGTCTAGGTTGTCTTTCAACTCAACATACATAACTTTCATCCCGTGTTTTTTATGTTTTTAATCCTTGCTCAAATTTACTACTCATCTGAGGGGCTGTACAGAGACGGCTGTACTGTATTTGTTCTGATATCATGTCAGCCACTGTTATTGCACACAGACAAATGAGATTCAATTAATTGTGTGGCTCATTAAGGTAATTTTGTGTATCTCAAATGATTAAGGTTTGCCACAGTAAAGGCTTCGAATACTTACACAATCATGACTTTCCCGTTTTTCTTTCATATGAATTATCTCTTTGCTTCTTTCTTTTTGTGTTTGGTTTGGAAATGTGAAGTAGTTTCTGTAAATTACAAATATTAATTGCTGCTTCAAAGTGTCATGACTGCAAGCTTAAGAGCAACAGAATATGAAAAGCATACAGTATAAGGGTCAATATAATAATTTTGCAAGTTGCTGTAATTCCAAATGAGATCCATAATACTATACTGTACAGTATGTGTTTACTTTTGGATGATTTTTTAATGAATTAATTCATTTATATTGTTACATTGTTCAGACTACCAGTATTCCTTATTTGTTTCCAGGCCTGTTGTGTGAAAAAGCATTGTGTCATTGGTAAAAATGTTAGAAAATTTCTGAACTAAAAAAGTTTGGGGCACGCCTTTGCACTGAAAATTGCACTGCTCTAAACCTCAACATTTTCTGGTTTTAAAAGAATGCAACAAATGAGAACAAAATTGTAGGCTTGGAGTACAAAATTAATCTCAAAAATAGTACTTTTAGACTGCTAGCCTACCACAAGGGCTATTGGATTGTAAGAATGCTAATCCATCAAGTCTGCAAGTTATTAACATTATTTATTGCTATTTCTATGTGTAGTCGAAGTCCTTATCCATGCTGACTCACAGAGGTTAAAAAATACAATACAGAGGAGTACAATGATATGCCAGTAAAATTTATATTAATCAGAAATACAATACAGATCAGTGCAATATAGATTCAAATATGCAAATAAGATACCCTAATTTGTACAAGATTATAATAAAAAAATGCATCAAAGTACATTCAAAATCTTCTTTCGCTCTTGATCATCATTGCCTACTAACTTTTGCCATCTTTTCCCTTTTGTCAGGATGTGCAGATCATCAGTACAGATGAGAACCAGGTGTTTCTTGCTCTTCAGGAGTGGTACCAGACCGACACTTACAACCTCTACCAATCAGACCCGCAAGGTGTCTATTACTCCATTGTGCTTGAGAATGTCAGGAGCACCAAGCAGCCGGAAGAAAATGTTCTCATTGATATTTTAGAGGTACGGTGTTTGCTACCATTCACTTAGCTGTGTTTTATGTAATTCCTTTCATTGATAGCTTAGATAAGTAAGGTTGAATGACACACTCTTTCTTTTTCACTTTTTTTTGGCAATTTGTATAAAGACCCAGATTTACAAAAAAATACTACCAATCAAGACAGAATACAGGAAAGAGTTATTTCTGCAGAGTCTTGGAGTTTTGAAATCCCTGGCTGTTTCTCTATGTAATCATTAGAGAAATATCTGTATACGACCAATAAGCTCTTAGCAACCAAAGAAGCTACTGTAGATGACTTCGTCTTGTGTTTATATTTTCTAATAGTTTGTTCTAATTATGCACCACTAAAGTCATACCCCAAAGGAGCTTGTCTGTAGTTTGTCAAAATGTCATTTTATTAAGACAATGACATTACAAATTTACTTCCTGTGCCTCACTGATATGCTGCCAACTGTTAATCAAATTGGCATTTTAACATCAATTCTCATGCCAGCATGGGGCATTTGAGGATAATGTGTAGTTTCCTCCAAATTATACTTTTGCTAGAGTTGTCTACTCTTTTTCCTGATGTCTCTGAGAAATATGAAGATATGCTTAGGCCTGTGGTCTCAGAACTGAAAGTCTGCAAGTTCAGATCCCAGCAGGAGACACTGCTGTTGTACCATTCAAGCCAAATATTTTCCTCAGATTGCTCCACTCAAAGGGCGGCAGTGTGCCACAATGATTTAAATTGCTGTCTCACAGCACTGGAGCACTGAAGCCCAGTGTTCAGTTCTGGAGCCGAGGAGTTTGTAAGTTCTCCCTATGTTCATATGGGTTCTCTCCAGGTGCGTTGGTTTCCTCTGACAGTCCAAACACATACTGCTAGGTAAATAGAACTACAGCATGGGGAAACTGGCCCTAGGAGTGAGTGTGTACAGTATGTGTCTTGTGTTTGCTCTGTGTGCAGGGTATACCATGCCTTGC
Organism: Atractosteus spatula; assembly: GCF_055471065.1. Classification (NCBI taxonomy): domain Eukaryota; kingdom Metazoa; phylum Chordata; class Actinopteri; order Semionotiformes; family Lepisosteidae; genus Atractosteus; species Atractosteus spatula. The sequence goes on from NC_142706.1 coordinate 38,238,366, forward strand.
ACCTCTTTCTTGCCAGGATAGGCTCCGGCTCCCCCACAACCCTAAATTGGAAAATGGATTCATGAATGCTCCAGTCAAATGCCCAGCTGTATAAATTGGTACAAACATGAGTTGCTTTCGATAAAAACGTCAGTCAATTAAAATAAGAATAAAGAACAGAAAATAGAAACCAGAATTTTGTCAGCTGGATGAAATCCTCGGAGGAATTAGCTATTGACTACCACGTGTTAGAAGGAATGTTTTTTTTTCTTGTAACCAGTCTTATGACCTGTGAGCCCTACAGCATCAACAGGAGAACCAACATTGAGTGGAAAAGTGATATGTTTGTTATTCACAGCACTGCAAGTTCAGAGGCTTCCAGATACCTAAAGTGGTCACACTTGTGTGACAACGCAAGGATGGGTGTAGTTTTCAGGCAGTGATATACAGTAGCCCCGTCACAAATGAGCAATGTCTGGAGTGCAGGGACCAAACAACAGGATGCTAAATTAGTTTTACTTTTACTACTTTAGCTACACAGGAGTTTTAAAAATATGGCAAAGTTAATAAAAAAAATCTTGCCTCTTATGGGGGATGCTATGTTTGTATTTTTGCCACAGAGATGCTTGGTGATCTTATATACAGCGCCAAGGTCTTCAAGAGTTGCAGCCTTCTCATCTTTGGTTATCAGATTTTCAGTTCTGGTGCTCTTGTCTCTCCTGGAGCTTCTCTTTAGTTCACTATCCTTGCTTTTATAGACTATCTGGGCTCTTGAAGTCTTGGGAACATGGTGTTAAGTTGTGTTAATTCTTTTTCTCTCCTCATTTTTCTGTCATGTGTCAGGTATTATCCATTCTTTAGGACCTCTCAAGTTAAAACCTAGTATCTTCTGTACTTGTTCTACATATGTGGTCTTTATGGCTTCCCATTGTGTGTTCATGTTAGACTCTTCCTCTCTTTCGGTGACAGCATACAATACATTCATATTGGTTCTAAGCACCGACACAATTTCCCTTTTCTTCTTTGGGCATTTGAGTTTTGCGATGTCCAGTTGTTTTTGATGCTGGCTTTGTGTTATTATCATCTTTGGACTGAGCTTGCTGGTGGCAGCAATTAGATGGTATTTGCTACAAGGATCTGCAACATGGTATGCTCTAACTTCATGTACAGTAGTGACCCGTGCCACTGGCCATTAATGTTGATGTGCTCTGTTTGGTTGGTGGTTTTACCATCAGGTGACTTCCACGTGAGTTTATGAATGTTCTTATGAGGGAAAATAGTGCCACCCATAACAAAGTTGTTGTTCATACAAAAGTCAATAAGATGGTCTCTATCATTCTTTCACCACATCCATTAGTCACATCAGTTTGTGTTGTCAGGTCCTGCTTTGATAATCTCTAATTATCAGGAGCATGTCTTGCTTTGGTAACTTGGAAACAGCCATTTGGAGTTGGACATGCAAACTATCTGTGTCTTCTACATCAGCCTGCTTAGTTGGTCCATTGCTTTGCAGGATAGTGAGTTTGCAGAAGTTTGAACTGAGAAACAGCCTTATCATCCTACCACTCACTGACTCCTATTCCATGAAGGATTTGGCTTTTCCTTTGGAAAGATCGACGGCTGTGCCATGTGTGTGTGTTCAGGTGGTATAAGTGAAGGATAAGGGTCCAATCATTCATCACAACATGTCCAGAGCCAGACCAGGGCTATTCAATTATCCCCACTATCTCTAGGGATAAGTGTCTTTTGGTATGTCTTCATCTCACTGAGGACCCGTGCTGTCTTGGAAGTCTCGTACATGGTTCGGACATTCCATGCTCCAAGCTCCATTTATGCTCCATAAAATCTTGTTAATAGGCTCCAATAGACTCACCATTGCACCCCTGAATTCCGACTGGCTTTCATCAGGGTTGGTCATACTGCCACTTGAATGACTGAGATGGGTGAAGTCTATTAAGAGCCACATGTTAATATTACTCATTGTAGTTTCTGTAGCAGTCAATTTTGTATGAGATAGCATTGTTAGGGCTATGCCTATCCCCAAACTGGATAACCAGATTGCTGGCCTTTTTTCTGGCAACGCACCTGAAACCAAGTCAGAGGTCCCACTGGCATAGCTCTCAGGTTTTAGAGGCTCACAAGCTTCCCCATCACAGCAACGTCACAGGAAGTTCTGATTAAACTATTAGATGTAAGGCATAATTTATCCAGTTTCCAGCTGAACTAGAACAAATTAAATAATTAGTACAAAATCATTCAACTTTGAGATGTGAAGGTTACAGGCAGATCATTGGCATTTTTGTCCTATCCAACAAGAATTAGTTCTATGACAAATTATGATATTATTAATAATAATTATGTGACTGATTCTTTTATTCAAAGCAGCATAAATGTGCACCCATTTATACAGCAGAGCATTATACACATTGTACAAGAGACCAGAGCACACTGTCATGTTGAGCTAATATTAGCAAAGTTTTTTCTTCTTTAGCCTTATTATGAAAGTGCTTTAAATGTCATTTCTTTACAAAGGTTGGTTATTCAGAACCACTCCTTAGTAGTCTGCAGATCTTTCAGGCTCTTTATCTTCTTCTGTGTCTAGATTTGTTAATTACTTTGTAACTGAGAAGTATGGCAAGAATATATTTTGGATTAAGTGTCAGTACCATTGTATTTCTGTGGAACCCGTAAAGTGAATACAATAAGATAACAATGCATGTAGAGAGGAGATTCAACTGATGTGCAAATGGCATATATGCTTGGTTTTAAAAGAACAGATTATTCTCATCACTCAGGCTGTGAATTGCTGAAAGATGCATAATGCTAGTGAGCCAGCTATTAAAGAAAATGTTACAATTATGATTAATGAGTGCACTCATCGAGTCTACTCTTATGAAAGCTCATGGTTGTACTGTATGAGGTGATAAAAGCAGATTAAACTGCAGTAAAGGACAGAGAACTCACGGCAAAGCACAGCTACAACTGTGTCATTCAAAAGGATTGCCACAAGGACTACATTTTTGTAAGGAATTCAGTATCTTAAATACAGTGTTTGAAAGACCATCACCAAAGCAGAGTTTTAATTCACTCACAATGGTATGTGGAGAATTTTATTTTCAGGAAAAGCTACATTTGTATAAGTATTAGTTAAACATGACAACCTAGTATTAGACATTATTAGTTTTCCACTGGAATCTCTAGTTTTAGTCGGAAATTACATGGGGGTGTGCAGCAAGGAAAAATATTTTTTCTTTAGCTTTATTTTTGAACAGTGACCACATTCCACTGAAGAAGCAAATAAACCAACGTTATTTAAGTTAATGTGAAAGCAATGTGCAGTCTCCGAATCTAATGTTTTGCATAATATGCATAATAAAAATGTTTTTTTTTAAAAGTGGAAATAATTTTGTTTCTTCATCGAGTTGTTTTTTTTAATCAGATATAGTCAAATTAAATTAGTGAAGTCATTAAAATGATAGCTTTAATGTTAGAATAGTGTGTGATGAATTTTGGAATACCACATTAAAGCCTTACTAGACATATTAGATCAGGTAATGCTAATGATGTGATGATACTGTACAAGATATATACAGATTATAGATATGGCAAAATAAAAACAGTTTTGCTGCAATGTGCATCAACAGTGAATTTCTGATGCAGAAATTCCTGGCTTGTATTTTATTAAATCACAAATAAGCCAAGTGTGATCCAGTATTTTATTGATAGGCTTTATATATTTGCTGATCTCCTGAACTTTCTACATTTATTTTCTACATTTATTTGTTTCAAACACTAATTATTCACGTTCTTCACTTTCTTTGCCTTAACAGCAAAACAAAATAACATTGACATTTATATTAATAAGTAAGCGTATAAAGTAAGCATTTACCCACTTTTGGATTTGATAAATGTAACTGCCTAGTGATTAAGCACATTGTTTTGCTTGCAATGCTGTTGACTGATTAAGGCATTTCCATGTAGTGTTTAAGTCTAATTTGTATCTGTCTTTCTACGTTACACGCTGCATTTGCATTTTTGTGAAATATGTGACTACTTCTACTAATGTGCAGGTTGGTTAAGTATTGTCAGAAGCACAGTCCTCCGCTGGAGGTATGAAAATGACTGAAGAGATGACAGAGAGAATGCTTCTGTCTGAATGGTTTTCTCTTCAGCTTCTTTGCCAGTTTTTCTCAAGGGAGTTTTTAAATTGATTTAATACTATGGTATTAAATTGTTAAACTAGCTAATGTTGCATTCCGCTTTTGCATTTAATCTAAGTATGCCTGCCTGAATCTTACAGCATTTTTGAGTCTTCAATAAACAGTCATTTATTATATTGCATCAAGTTGGTGTATGTGGTAGGCGTTTATACTGTTTTTTCATTGGTGCCAAGTACAGGTAATGACTATTTTCTTAACAAACATACGGTACAGTGAAGCATGTGTTCTTCAACATGCAAGTATCTGGCTGACAATGGGTATGTTTGCACCCCTTCAGTCACATTCCCGTGATGTCTGTGCAGGAAAGCTATCTGGTTCAGGGTCAGACAGCAGTGAGAAACCAGAGAAAGCACTTGAAGAAACCAGAGACATCTGAAACAGGACTGTCTGTTGTTAGTCACAAAGGACTTCTTTAGAGTCAGGATTCAGGGTAATAGGAGTTAATCGAAACTAGTATGCTTCCACTGGTGTCATGTTAGACATTTATGTTAGGAAAGCTGTACAGCGACTGATTTGGGTTACCACTCTAAAATACCTAATGCTAAGAACTCAATGCGCTCATTATTAAATGGGTAGATCAGTTTGATTATTTTTTTTCTGGTTGCACACACAAGCATGTGTTGGATTTAAATTTAATATCAGTAAAATACATATAGCCAGGAAAAAAAGAGTGACAAACTCTTATAGTAATTGCCACTGAGGTAAATATGTTTGGGTGTATGTTCTGTTTTCCATTTGTGTTCTGATATAATGTACAACTGATGTATTATGTATACAGTATGCAGTAACAGGGTATAAGACTGTACAGTACAGTATATCTGATTTTTTAAAATATTTCTTATGTCATCCCTAGTTTTTGCAAATTCTTTACTGAATTCATTGATCTGATTTTAAGGTTCGTGGAATTAAAGGGGTGTTCCTGGCTAATCGGAAAGTGGATGGGAAGGTGACAACTGTCATCACTTACAACAAAGGTCGAGACTGGGACTACCTCATTCCCCCTGCAGTAGACATGAACAGCAAGCCTGTCAACTGCAAACCGGTATGGTATGAGTTTGAAATCATGGCACTTTCAGATAGGATTATATACAGCATATAGCCTTCACAATCAACTCCACACTGATAAAGCTAAAAAAACATTGATAGTATGTAAAGTTAGATCTTCATAAGAAATTAGAAAAAAATCTTGGTTGCATAAGTCTTCAACCCCTTTACAATGGTGATCTCAAATCAATTGAGGTGCATAAGAATAGTTTTGCAAAGATTTGGTGGTGGTGGAGGGGAGTCCCCATTACATGTAAAGCGCTTTGAGTGGAGTGTCCAAAAAAGCACTATATAAGTGTAAGCAATTATAATTATTAATTATAAAATTAATTTTATGTCTCTGTAATCAAAGTGGTCAATGACTTCAGATTAAATGCATCTGTCTCTGTAACATCCTTCAGTTATATATTGAATGTCATGTGGGGTGGAGCACTAGCTCTGTGGCTAAGGATCTACAGTACGCCTGTGGCTGGAAGGTTGCTGGTTCAAATCCCACAGCTGGCAGAGGAATCCTACTCTGTTGGGCCCCTGAGCAAGGCCCTTAACCCCGACTGCTCCAGGGGTGCTGTACAATGGCAGACCCTGTGCTCTGACCCCAGGCTCACTCCCTGTCTGTGTGTCTCATGGAGAGTAAGCTGGGGTATGTGAAAAGACAAATTCCTAATGCAAGAAATTGTATAGGGTTAATAAAGTGATGTTATTATTATTATTATGCCACCAATAACACAGTGATACAACACACCAACTATGAAGCTTTTCGAAGTCAGAGATGTGGTAAAGAAGCACAGCTCAGGCCATTATCAAAAAAATTGCTCTTTGTCTGTGATCAAAAGTCTGTGGTCATCATTGGGAAGAGAATTTGTATGGCACTAACCTGAAGAGCAGGTAATCCTTCCAGAATGTACAGTACAGCTGAGCAAGCAGGAAACTGATTAGGGATGCCAGTGTGAGCCCAAGAGTGATTTTGCAAGATTTTATGTATTTGAGATTAGAGTCGGTGTTCATACATCAGCAACATCCGAGTTCCTATACTAAGCTGGCATGCATGAACAAGAAGTAAAAAAGAAGCTATTAACTGAAAACAAAACGTTTTTTACAAAGCGTGCAAATCATACTGAAACATGTGCTGAAAGGTTTTTTGGCCGTGAGAGACAAAAATGGTCTAAAACCAACAATTGTAGTCTAAATTGAAGACTGGCAGAAGTCCAACACAGCACACAACCCAGAAAGCTCCATCCTAAAGAACACTCAAGGTGATGTTAACATCATGTTATCAGCAAGGACTGATAGCTTGTCAGTACTGAGAGAAAAATGCAGGGTGCTCTGTACGAGTGAATGCTAGACAAACTCGGCCTGAGTCCACCAAGAATCTAAAACTGGATCAGAGGTTCATATGAGGACAATGACCCAAAGCCCAATGAAGTCAAAGCCACGCTGAAGTGGTTTGACGAGAAGAGCAAATTTCCTCACGGCCCAGTCAAAGTCCTGACTCGAATCCAGAAGGAAAATTTATGGCAAGACTTGAGGATTACAGTCCATCGATTATCATACTTGTCAGAACAAGTAAAAAACAACAACCTTTATTTGAAAACAAAATGTATATACATGCCACAGTACATCAGAAATGTGACATTATTGGTATTGGTTAAATCTTTTTCAAGGCACCATAGGAATAATTCATGGGAATTATGGTTTAGCTGTTGTCGGCATCTTGCACTGTTCAAAACTTGAACAGTGTGAATCTGATTAAATCCAGAAATTGGTGGTCACCTACCATTTTAAACTTTCATTTACATAGTCTGTATATTCCTGCTTTACCATAAGTGAAGAATTACGGGATTCTGTCAAGTATTTGCATGCCATTTACATTTTCCAACCCAGCTTTTAGCTGAAAATCATGGATTTCTTCCATGTGCTGTTTTTAATAATAAGAAATGGTTGCAGCTCTCTCTTGATCTTTTTATGCAATCATGCCAAATTCACATTGTTTCTCATTTGGATTGATGATTTCTTCCTTACTATAAGGATTATATTGTATTATATTTATAATGAGGAAACAATCATATGTTTATTATTTTGGACTCCTCATTTTCTTAGATCATATCCAATTACTTGAATTGCACAGTGATTGATTGGGTTGGAGATTGGGTTGGTTGGAGAATGAGAGTAACAGAGCAAAAGGAAGTAAAAGGACAAAGGTCAAGTATATCACCCTGCAGCCATATCTCTGGCAGCCCATTGAAACTAAGTAGGTGTGAGCCTGGTCAGTACCTGGATGGGAGACCTCCTGGGGAAAAAACTAAGGTTTCTGCTGGAAGAGGTGTTAGTGGGGCCAGTAGGAGGTGCTCACCCTGTGGTCTGTGTGGGTCCTAATGCCCCAGTATAGTGAGTGGTACACTATACCATAAAAAAAGTGCTGCCCTTTGCATGAGAAGTAAAACCAAGGTCCTGATTTTCTGTGGTCATTAAAAATCCCAGGGGTTTCTTGAAAAGAGTAGGGGTGTTAACCCTGGTGTCCTGGCCACATTTCCCATTGGTCTTTACTAATCATGGCCTCCTAATAATTCCCCTCTATATATTGGCTTCATCACTCTGTTCCCCTCCCCACTGATAGTTGGTGTGTGGTGAGCATACTGGAGCACTATGGCTGCTGTCACGTCATCCAGGTGGGGCTGCACATTGGTGGTGGTGGAGGGGAGTCCCCATTACCTGTAAAGCACTTTATAAATGTAAGGAATTATTATTATATGTACTGTAATATTGTTCACAAAAAAACTTCAATGTCAATCTTAAAGATCTCAAATGATAATATATTCAAATTTGCACAGCAAGAATAATAATAACATTCAATTGGGAAACAGCCCTTTGGTAGCAACTGAAAGCACAGTACATTAGTATATTACTGGATAGGCTTATTTTCCATCTTTCATAATAAGAAAACATGGTGTCCGAAAACACAGGCTAAATATATTTTCTTTGGCACTGTTTTCTCCACGTTACAGAAAAAAAACATCTCAAAGTTGAGATGGGAAGGTTGATGTTAAATGAGCAATGACTTGACAGATCTTTTGTTCCATATTTGTTCGTATGTTTTTTGGTATCATTGTAATTGCCGTACTTATTGAAGCACCTGCGTAGGTTTCCTGTAACATAGTGGAACTAAAACAAGAGTTAAAAGTTACCAAAACACTGCACAATGTAAGTCCGCAGGGAATGAAGATTAATGGTTTTAATTATATTTTTCACTGCAATATAAACTACTTAATTGTGCAGCAAAATAGGTTTAAATTGCTTTTCTTGCAGATTTATTACTTACTGTTGCTTACAGGTACCAATCTAGCTGGTTGTGCTAATTGCAGGTGACAAACTGAAGAGCTTCTTGAATCAATTGAGTGCAAGGCTCCAACAAGCTCATTTACATTAAATGCTACACAACACAGCAAAACAAAAGATAAAGACTGGAAGGATCTCAAACCTGTGGAAAGGAAGCTAATTGGTTTCCATTCACACAAATGCCTTTTCCAAAATCTATGCTTATTAGACATGATTAGAAGACATATTAGAAGGAAATTCTTTAGAAAACCTGCCTGACCTTGAACTCATGCTTTCTGGAGAAGATTAGATAAGATCACTTTATTGGCCATATACAATTTCTTGTATTAGGAATTTGTCTTTTCACATACCCCAAACTTATTCTCTGTGAGACACACAGACAGAGAGAGAAGCTTGGGGTCAGAGCACAGGGTCAGCCATTATATAGCACCCCTGGAGCAGTTGGGGTTAAGGGCCTTGCTCAGGGGCCCAACGTGGTAGGATTTCTCTGCCAGCCGCAGGATATGAACCAGTAACCTTCCAGCCACAGGCGCAGATCCTTAGCCACAAACCCACAACACCGCCCAATTGGCTTCAGAATTGGCTGAAGTTAATACAATATTGTGTTATCAGCTCATAAAGGTACCTTCAGTGATTGACGCTGTTTTATTTCGTGTTCTTGTGCATTAAAGCCAGAATGTCACCTCCACCTTCACCTGCGCTGGGCAGACAACCCTTATGTGTCTGGGACAGTGCACACCAAGGACTCTGCACCTGGACTAATCATGGGGGCTGGTAAGTGTTTGATCTATTTGATGTGGTCCATTACAATTTTTACATTACAACTTCCACCCAGTAGTCTGTGTGGGTCCTACTGCCCCAGTATAGTGGCAGGGACACTATACTGTAGTGGGCGCCATATTTCGGAGGAGATGTTAAACTGAGGTCCTGACTCTCAGTGGTCACTAAAGATCCCTGGGCATTTCTCAATAAGAGTAGGGAGTTATCCCGGTGTCCAGACCAAATTTCCCATTGGTCTTTACCAATCATGGCCTCCTAATAATTCCTCTCCATAAATTGGCTTCATCTCTCTCCTTTACCGTGGACTCCAGATTGTGCCCATTTATGACTGGCTTGCACTTGCCCTGCGATGGACTGGCACCCCATTCAGGGTGTACCCTGCCTTATGCTCGTTGCTTGCCGGCTAGGCTCTGGCTTCCCGCGACACCGTATGGTATAAAGCGGTTTGGCAAATGACATGATGACTCCCTGGAAATGGTTCAAAGTAGAAAGAAGAAATAGAAAACATTCAGTTACATTGTAAGTGAAACTTTAGTGCTAAAAATACTCAAGCTAATAATAAGCTTTATTTTCTTAAACGTTCATGGCATTAATCAAATGATGTCATAATTAGAACTGTTACGTTACAGTTCTTAGGTCCTGGGTTCGGCTCTGGATCAGGGTACCTTCCCTGTGGAGTACTCCTCTAGTTACATGGGGTTTTTCTAGGTTTCCTACAACCTTTCAAGACCTCTCTGACTAGGCTGATTTCTTATCTCTAGGGTGTTTACATGTGTGCCCTGCAAGGCTTGTCCCTCCCAGAGGTGACACGGCCCTTACCAGGAATAAGAGGATTTCTTATAATGGATGAGTGGATTTATGGCTTTTTAAATATTGCAAGATGCTTACAAACTGTAAAGTGCTCTCCTCTCTTCTCTGATTTGCATCAGTGAGTGAGTGATTGATGATTTCAAGTACATACAGTACATGTCATGTTCTGCAAATTTAATGTGTGCCCAGACACTTAAACAAGAAGACCTACTGGCCATAAACATTGAGAACATTTTTTGTGCAGCATTAGGTGATGCCAATTAATATGGCGATCATGTTCATCGTCATTATTTGAGAAATGTAAAATTAATAAGTCATTAAAATAATGTAATGATATAGAAATTACTACCAAGAACACTGCTCATTCTGTGGACTAAAATGTAAAATATACTAGTAAAGAACACCTAAAGCTAACATCAAATCCATGCTTTCCCTGGGACAGAGTATATAATAATCATATAAAATTGAAAGCCCTTTCTAAACTTTTGTATATTTCCAGAGAATAATTGTATTTATAACAATATTTCTGAATACTGATTTATGCAAAACTTCAGAAAATGGTGAATATACATTGTGCAGTCAGTTCTGAGCTGCTTTAATGTCTTTCTTTTTTGTAAAGGAGCGCATTTTGTCTTTGTGTAGAAATAGCAGTTTAATGGAGCTAGCCCTAATGAGACCCCTTACATCCAAAATATGTCCAAGAGCCTGTAAACACAATAGCATACATACCCAGCCGGGAATACCCTCAATCTATTAGACTTTTGGTTTAAATGAGCTTAGTGACCTCAGTGAAGAGGATTAAACACATGACATTTTCATTCTTCCATTATCCTTTGTTTTGATAGTATTAAAAGGACAGCATAGCATGCATAATAAGACACAAGCTTCCTAGGCAGCTTGGCATAATGCAGAGCTGAGCAAGAATAAACAATAAGAAGGATGAATCCTCTTTCATTGTTGCACTGATAATGGCTCTTGTGTTTTGAGTTCTGCATTTTGTTTTTTTCTGCTGTCTTCATCTCTCTCTCAGAAAGCATCAGTGACAACATTAGTTTTAAGCTCATAGCATATTTTTCTACTGAGAAAGTCAAGATCAGCTTTCTTTTTTCTTGGATGACTTGTATGATTGAACAGCATAAATTACTCAGATAAATGCCAGTGTCCCACTTATCTTGCTTACAGAGGTGTGTTATTAAGGGTATTGGATTTATTAAGGATATCAGACCTCAGTGATGAAGAATGGATGATAATTTATTGTATTTATTTAGCATAGAAGTTCACATACAGTACATAAATTGTTTACATTGGTCTTTAGAATGTAGTAGTTTAGCTTCTAGGACATGTACAGTACAAAGAAGAAATAGCGTTGATAACACAGAACACCTGCCATTCTGTCCGATTTGACCAGTAAATTTCATATTGACTGCTCATGTGTAACTTCCTTTATATTGTACTTACTGATCATGTTTTCAAAAATTATTATCTACTGTATGTGAATTAAAAACTGCTCAATAACAAGCTTGGTTTCTTCTTATACAGATTGAGCTGTATTAACAACAAACTAATTATGATGGTAGAAAATACTAATAGAGATTTTGAGTAAACTGTTAATGCCATTTACATACTGTACCTATGTTGTAATTCTTGATCTAAGATGTCTAAGATTTTTGACAATAACATAGCAGATATTACAGTATATTCAAATGTAAATACATTGATACAGGCCATAAAAAAGCAAAAATCATTTAGTAAAACGCCACTCAGTGCCATCTGGACATGGTCATGATGAAGCAGAAATCACTAATCATTTGGAAGTGTTTTTTTTCCTGTTTAACACAAGTAAGTTACAAGTTTACAAATATGTTTTAGGAAGCTAGTGAAGAGCAATGTAACACCATTCCCAGTAGGACAGCATGCTCCAAGCAAAATTTAAAGCAGCATTATCTTTTAACCTGATCTGATCAGATCACAAAGCTAAGCAAGGCCTGGTCAGTACGGTGATAAGAGACCTCCGAGGAACTCAGTTGCTGCTGCAAGTGGATTTAGTGGATCAGTAGGTGGCAATCTTCTCTCTGGCCAGAATTAAGAACAATGACCCATTATGGTGACAGTGTGGTATAGGAGGTGCTCTTCCTTAAGTGAGATGTCAAACTAAGGTCATGACTACCTGGACATTATAAATACTTCAGCCCAATGTGAAAGAGGTGTACTAACTTTGGTGACATGGCTAAATTTTACTTTAGTCTGCTTTGGCTTTAAACAATCTGAACTCCCAAGAATTATATTCTGCTATGTATCGTGGAACTACTTTATTATAAAGCTTTGTTATTATTATGTGTTATTGTTGTGATGGACTTGCATGGGCTTAAGCCAGCAGATATATCACCCTGCAGCTCACCACTGGCAACCCACTGAAGCAGAGTAGGTGTGAGCCTGGTCAGTACCTGGATGGGAGACTCCTGCTGCTGAAAGAGGTGTTAGAAGGGCCAGTAGAGGGTGCTCACCCTGCGGTTTGTGTGGGTCCTTATGCCCCAGTGTAGCGATGGGGACACTATACTGTAAACAGGTGCCGTCCTTCAGATGAGATGTAAAACTGAGGTCCTGACACTCTGTGGTGATTAAAAATCCCAGGGTGTTTCACAAAAAGAGTAGGGGTGTTACCCTGGCGTCCAGGCCAAATTTTCCATTAGAAATTTTACCAATTCTGACCTCCTAATAATCCCCATCTATAATAATAATAATTGCTTACACTTATATAGCACTTTTTCTGGACACTCCACTCAAAGCGCTTTACAGGTAATGGGGACTCCCCTCCACCACCACCAATGTGCAGCATCCACCTGGATGATGCGATGGCAGCCATAGTGCACCAGAACACTCACCACACATCAGATATCAGTGGGGAGGAGAGCAGAGTAATGTAGCCAATTCATAGAGGGGATTATTAGGAGGCCATGATTGGTAAGGGCCAACGGGAAATTTGGCCAGGACACCGGGGTTACACCCCTACTCTTTTCGAGAAACGCACTGGGATTTTTAATGACCACAGAGAGTCAGGACCTCGGTTTTACATTTCATCCGAAGGACGGCGCCTGTTTACAGTATAGTGTCCCCGTCACTATACTGGGGCATTAGGACCCATGTGGGCTGCAGGGTGAGCGCCCCCTGCTGGCCCCACTAACACCTCTTCCAGCAGCAACCTTAGTTTTTCCCAGGAGGTCTCCCATCCAGGTACTGACCAGGCTCACACCTGCTTAGCTTCAGTGGGTTGCCAGTTGTGAGTTGCAGGGTGATATGGCTGCTGGTGTAGAGCATCTATGAATTGGCTTCATCACTCTGTTCTCCCCCCTATTGATAGCTGATGTGTGGTGAGCGTACTGGCGCACTATGGCTGCCATCGCATCATCCAGGTGGGGCTGCACATTGGTGGTGGTGGAGGAGGAGAGTCCCCATTACCTGTAAATCGCAGAAAAGTCCAGAAAAGCGCTATATAAGTGTAAAGAATTATCCTGTTTTGGGTGTATCCTGACTTGTGCCCTTGTGACCCTGTATTGGATTAAGCAGTTAAGAAAACGATATTTGTTATAAAATGGATATTTTATAACAAATACTTGTAGTGTTGAAGTACTTGTAGTATTGAAGAGTCATGACCTAGCATTGTAGCTTATTTAATTCAACTGATAAAAAAGAAGATCTGATGGAGTATACATCACGCATGATAAACACAAGCTACTGCCAGCGGGTTCCATTTGAGCAGCTAAACTCTGACTTGTATAATGTCAGTGCAACACTGCACTGCAACTGACCACCTCAGGGAAAATACATTTGGGTATCCTTTTTCTTTTATAAAACCTCAACTTTTCTGCATTCATTACTTTACAACTTTACAATGGAGCGTGGCTCTGTGGCTAAGGACCTGTGCCTGTGGTTGGAAGGTTGCTGGTTCAAATCCTGCAGCTGGCAGAGGAATCCTACTCAGTTGGGCTCCTGATCAAGGCCCTTAACCTTAACTGTTTGAGGGGTGCTGTACAATGGCAGGCCCTGTGCTCTGACCCAGACTCTCTCCCTGTCTGTGTGTCTCATGGAGAGCAAGCTGGGGTATGTGAAAAGACAATTCCTAATGCAAGAAATTGTAAAGGATTAATAAAGTGATGTTATTATTATTATTAAAGCTGTACATTTGTTGAGTGGAACAAGCTTAATGGACTGTGTTATTAATAAGAGCGCCATAGGTATCAAAGGCTTGCAGCTGTCAACATCACTTTTCAAATGTAAATGCGCCACTTCCTTTTAGAAATTCAACAGTAATATTATCTGTAATGTAATATATTTGACTGTGCATTGCTCCTGTTTTTCCAAGCTGTCTGTGGTTTATCTATCCATGTACTGTATGTTCATTGCATTTGTCTTTACATTTTTTGCAGGCAATTTAGGCTCCCAGTTGGTGGGGTATAAGGAAGAAATGTATATTACTTCAGACTGTGGGAAATCCTGGAGACAGGTATATTATTTATTTTTTCCTCCAATTACTGTCTGGATACCAGTACTATGCTTTACAAGAAAATTATTGATCCACAAAACCACACAGTGTGCTTACTGTAGATGCTAGTCCTCATCTGGGGCCCATGAAGGAGGATGGATCACCATTCTAGAGTACTGAAGCCAAGTGTCTGGGGATAGGGCTAAGATGGCAGCTATCATTAGGGGCCTCTGGGATACTAGATGGCTATACTTGTAGTGGTAGTAATTTAGTAGTGGTGGTAGTGGTAGAGGCCTTTATCAAGTGAACATCTAGACCAGAGAGCATAGTCCATTGGTCTGGCATTAGGGAACTCTTATTCAAGTTATTTATGAGACGAAAAGTAATCAACTGTTCCACGTTCTTGTCCAGTGTCAGTGGCCTCTACTGGGAGAGAACGTCTGTGAAATCAAGTCCACTTCAAATGGGGGGGTAGGTCTGGTGTACTCAGGTGCAAAGCAGTAACAGAGAGACCTTAGAGTGCCCAAAGCAGATAAGTAATAGCTGATGTAGCAATGCTGTATGTAAGGTGTCATAAATACTAGTCTTGTCCTGCAACACATACAGTACCTGTAGGTAACATGGACATGACCATGGAGAAAAAGGAGCTGACAGATATATAGGTTCATAGGTATATGTGCATGGGGAGTGCACAGAGGCAGAGAGGCATAGGTGTGTTCAGGGGCACCAACAGTATGTGCTGCAAGGCCAAATAAAGATAGAAGTCACAGAAAGGCAAGGCTAATATGCAGAGTATTGGCATCTTTTTTCTATCACAGATATTCCTCCGTGTTCTCAGGGTTGTCAAAGGTAAAGAAAAGGAAAGAAATGAAAGACAGAATGGTAGCAAGAGTAGCCAGAGAATAAGACAGACAACACAAAAAAGGAGAAAAGGTAGAGACAAGAGAGTTGGACAAGGAAAAAGAGAGTTGATGTCTTTGAGAAACGTGAAAATGTGTTTAAACCTCTGGACTTTTTAAGTTTTAGATTCAAATTCCAGGTGCTGTATTATAGAATGGTAATTTACCAAGGTAATCTTTATTCAGGTTGCTCCAGTCCGCTGCCCCATGAGATGGTACACATGTAATGTGAACTTTCGAATCAAAGTGTCAGCCAAATAAATTAATAATGAAGAAAGTAAAAAATAACTAACAGACTGAATTAGCAGAGGGGATAGAGCCGAAGCAATGGAACTCAATCTAAAAGCAAGAAGAAGCAGGAAAATGTAAGGCAGGGAAATTAACAATATTAACAGAGGTGCTAACTGAAAGCTTTGGTAGTTTTTTTTTTTAAATTTCAAAGCTAACAAGAAGAAAGACGAATCTTTTGCTTTCCTGAATAGCAAACAGACTGCTTCTACACAAAGGAGTGGAGTGTTAGAGACCAAACCCTCAGCAAAATGCAGAAAGCTGTTTTTTATCACCTGCTCAAACAGAGAGAGGCTGAAGTGTGGATAAATCTGAGAAGGGGACAGGGGTCAGTTTTCACGTGGATGCACACACATCCAAGCACAATATTACAGAGACAGTAGCTCACTCACATACCTACAGTACAGTATGTGAGAAAATGAAAAAGGAGTAGAAGTTTGCCCTACTGTACACCCCTGCTGCATCACACTCCTTGGTGACCTATTGACAATGCCAGTATAAAGATTCAGTCCTCCCTGCCTTGTGTTTGAAAATATCCCACAGGTCTGTGGCTGCTCCTCAGAACAAAAGAGAACCAAGTCAGTCCAATCATCTGTGGACATTTGTTAAGCATGAATTGTGTTTAAATATATACAAATATACAGTAGTTCACTGAAAAGCAGGAATAATTGTAAGGCTCAAGTGCAGAATATAACAAAATATAGATGTTTAACATAATTAATTCTGCAGTCTACAGTGACACTTCAAACATTTATATGTCACTTCTCTCAAGAGAAAGCTTTGGGTTATGTTCAGCCTTTATTTTCTTTAATTGTATTAAATTTAGTTAATCTTTTTTAGAGCAGAATGGCTGAAATTATGACAAATGTGTTGTACTGCAATAAGCCCTGCACATGTAATTACTGTATGTACTGTATAGAACAGTGATGAATACACAAGCAAGAAAATAGCAGCCTAGTTCGAAAATATGACCAGTTTGGCAGTGACAAAATGTTTAAGTGCTACTAGGACTGGAAGGAATTTTGTTGGCCAGAGGGCTTTTGGTTTTCAACGCAAAAGGTGCTGCTAAGACCCGCGATGCCACTTTTGGAGACATTAGTTCCAGATCAAGGAGGACAGGCTCTAGCCCTCCTAAAAGAAGCTGTCGTGAACTCAAATGATAAATGCATAGGAGCACATTCTCCATGTGCGATACAGAGGTTGTACAGTAGCTGTAGAGCCCCACAGCTGAGCAATAAACAACTGGCAATTCCGAACTGGGAGGTTATGAAAGTTGTCAGTTACAATTTTATTTTAAAAAAGAGCACCCAAACAATCTGGCCCCATGTCTGCATCTACTGTACCTGTGTTTTGAAATATGTCTTGCCCACTAAGCACCAGGATCATAGGAGGTGTAGCTACAGTGTGTAGCTGCTGTACTGAAAACCATCCTGGGAGGAGCTTTAACTATATATGGCCAATGGATGACTGGGCTACAGAAGTGAAATACAGCACGTTTGACAACAACTTCCATTTTTTAAAAGATGTTTTATCATAAATATTTGGATATTTTAATGACCGACACTTTTAAATGAGTAGAATATATTTTCAAAAATGGAGAGCTGTCCAAATGCAAATATGTATAATATCTGTTACACTTAATGTGAACTTTGCTTTGGGCAGCAAATGGCATCTGAAAATATGAGCCTTTATTTATTTCACTTTTTTAAAGACAAAAGTTGAATTCCACCAGTTTGAACTTATTGGCATATCCTGGAGTTGTGGATTTGCTTCCACTCTTTTTTTCTCAGAAAGTTTTATCGGTGATTTTGAAATACTGTATATTGTTATTTTAAGGGCTAAGCATTTCATCAAAAAGAATCACTGAATGCTTCTTTGAGTCACTGCTTTTATGTTTGCAGTACAAGGCTGGCTTATGTCAGGTCAGCTCCTCTTAATACACGGTTCCTCAAATGTGTAAATTGGATTTCTAATAAAGTAGATTGGGAAGAGGTAGTGCCAGCCAACTTTAAGAACCAAGATGTGGAAAGTCAACACTTTATTCACTGCATTTTTAACACTAGAGGCTTTAATAAATTCTGCATTCTCTTTGCTTTATTTTAAACTTTCAGAGAAAAAAATCTATATTTACTGTTAAATCGATAGTCTTATGTGTTTACTTTACATAACTGATGGGTTTTTCTTACAGATTTTTCTGCTGAACTTGCTTCCAATATGTTTAATTAGGCTTTCGAGTAGTGTAAGCCTATGGTGATTGTAAGGTTTTTTTTTGTTTTTATTTAATCATTTTTGAAACTGCGTTCACAGACCAGAAAAAACTTCGGACTAGGCAGCTATATTGGAACAGATGAACCACTACATTTTTGACACAAGTGGAGGTCCTACATCAACTGAAATAATAGCCTGACCTACAGTACATATTTGAAAGCACTAATAGAAACATGGCAGATTTCATTAACAGCTAAAGCTTTTGAGTTGCTGAAAAGCTGCTTTGATGAGTTGTATGCCCAAACCAGGTCTCAATCCATTCTTAGAATTAGGACCCATCACACAAACTATAGTATTTCTGTTCAAAACCTGCAAGGCCAAGTACCTTCAAACTTTACGAGTTAGGGTTTCTCACAAGAAAAAGCTTGGTGGTAATGTCCTGCAGATGACAAAGGGGCACATTAACATTAGCATCCCCAACGCCTACAGTAGTAATCTAACACTAGATTACTGTACTATGTACTACTTTATTATTGTAACTAAACAATATTATCCTGAACAAGATGTTATGACCACAACAGCTGGTTTGATTTTATATGGTTCATTGAAGAAGTAGACTACCTGAGGAAGGCTTCCCATGTAGACATTGCCTGAGGAAGAGTTTTGTGCTTGAAACGTATTTCTACTTGGTATTTCTTTGTGCATTAATCCATCATTATGTTCTTTTTTTCTGTTGAGGCACTGTTTATTAGTTTTGCGCTCCTTGAGGGAGTAAGTCTTTTTTCGCTCTGAAAAGCCAAATGATCATGCGCTGTGTTACTACACAACTGTATTTTATTACAAATCCTTGGGCACCTTTTGTCAGCGTTCACACATTTGTTTGGCCAGGTAGTGCCGAGTTTCATCCAGTAGGCCTGCCTGACCTGTATATAACTGTGAGAAGCCCTGCAAGTAAGGCTGGAGCAACAGCAGTACACCACAATGTCCGCCTGTTTGTCATTTCTTTCACTTTGTGACATTATTCTACATTGCATGGTATTAACATCTGACATAAAGTAATTCATGCATATCCCAAGATGGCCTCACAACTGACACTGTGATCAAATAGCCACTGTCTTGAGAACTGCAGCACAGATGAAATTAAAACTTTGTGATTCAAACTTTGTGATTCATCCAGTACTGCTTCCAATTTGCACTTAACAAATTGCTATGATAATTTTCTTGCCCACAATGGGACACCAACTGCTTGCCAAAATGCAGCTTCAAACTACGGCCTTGAAACCACTGCACTAATTGCCAGGAAACTTGTCAGGTTTCATCATTCCCTGTACCTCACAGGATGAAGTGATACTTTATACACCCATACTGAGTTATTTCCTACTTGGCAAACACATCCCGGAATGCTAGCTGTTCTTCTTCCCAGATGGTCTGGTCAGTTAGTTCCAAGGTATTATCACACTAAACCCTGGCTTCAGAATGTCGAAGCAACATGTTTTACACCTATTATTTCTCATCACCTTTTTGTTGCGAGAAATTGAGACCCTGTCAACAACTCTACTTTATGAATGTTTTGTTGGATGACCTCCAAACTTGGTTAGTATCATCATAGTTTCCCCTCATCTGTAATTTGCGCACACTGTGCATGTGAGTGGGGACGTGCTTGGAGGCCTTTAAAACTGCTTTTTTTCAGGTTTTCATTACTATTATTGCAGGTTTTTGAGGAGGAACACCATATTCTGTATCTTGATCATGGAGGAGTCATAATAGCCATTAGGGACAGCTCCATCCCACTCAAAATACTCAGGTAATGCTTTCATTATGTTTATGGTCATTGTGTGGTCATTGTGAAATTGACACCTTTACAAGTTTGTAGGAAATAGTCACACGAAGCAATGTGCTTTATTTTCAGGAAGCGATATTAGCGTCCAGAACATCAGTTCAATTATTTTACAAAATTCTCAGCAAACAATTAAAATGGTCAACGGTCAAGCTTTATAAAGCCACAAGTTCACTTTTATGCTTCCTTTGTCTGAGGAGGGTTATAAAATATAAAAATCTCTTTGGAAGCATTGCAATAATTGTTACAGCCATCATTTGTACTCACAATTTTTCAGAATATAGTCAATAGTACCTGTATATGCATTTTATGAGGAACTTGAATGTCTTTAGAAAACACCATTCCTTTCAAATATTTTTTTCTACTAAGATGATCCTCTGGTATTTGAAACTCAGTTGTGAAACACAGGGTAAGTTTAGCAGCTTTGTGTTACTGAACTCCTGGACTTCCAGTCTAAAACCAAACTTTCAGTGACTACAGGGCATCAATAATTCTATTTTAAGTACTTGGCTTTTCAGCATCTGAGCTTAGGGACAGACCTCTAATCTCTAACATTTCATATAACCATCATCTTAAGATGTTATTCCAGGGAGGTTTATTAGCAGATCTCCCTGGTGTGCGTGCACTTCTGCGATGTTCACATATTCTCACTGTTCTTAATATTTCTTACAAACCAGTAATTGGTGAAAATATAACTGTAGGCTGGGAATCATGGTAACACATTGACCTAAGGCTTATTGGTTGAAGCAGTGTTTGTGAATTATTCTCCTCCCCATGTTACTGGGAGAGTCTCTTAGATATTAAAGTTGTACATTAAATATGAGGTTGCTCATCCTATATTTATGATGCAAAATTTTAAAAGGACATTGCATTTTCCTATTAATTTAAAACAGCTTCTAATTGAGAACTCTTTCTAACAAAGTCATATGGTTCTGACATTTTCCCCAGTGTGCTATAATATTATATAATATGTCTATTGAAAACACACTGAGCTTTTAATGCCACTAAATTTACCTCCTACCCACTCACTATCGGCTGGAGAATCAGTATTGAATCTTGAAATTACCAGCAGAGTCCTTGTCATGCTTGCTCGTATGTTGGTTTCTAAAATATTGAAGCAAGCATTATCCACAATACCAATTAATTGTACAAAGAACAATTGCCCCTACACTTACTTTACTGTTGTTAAGAACTTAACTTGTAGCCTTTAACTGCTTGTTAGTTTGGAACTAAATTTATGTTGTACATTTTATTACACAAATCTTAAGTGATGAAGTCCTGTTTGATTATTTTAAGACCACAGACATAGACTTGTACAAGTAGGATACTTGTTGACATCTGTTTTCATGTATTTTATGTTTTACAAATGACTGATTAATGTTTGAATCCTTAAAGGTTCAGCATAGATGAAGGGCGTACATGGACTACCCACAACTTCACCAGCACTTCAGTATTTGTAGATGGTCTTCTTAGTGAACCTGGAGATGAAACCCTTGTCATGACGTGAGTTTATTATAGCTGTCTGCACTGCATTATTTACTACAGTATACTGTATGCATTTGAGCTCCTTTGAAATGGGATATTACTGTGTGTAACAGCCTGCCTTACTGTCTTCCACTATTTTTAAGAAACAAGCCAGAAAAGAAGGTCACATTACATCTTCCCATAAACTTTGCATTCTAAATGAGCTTGTAGAATCTTTTTTTTTTATTTCCAAAAGAGCTGAGATATGCACGGAGGGTTGGCTGTAACAGTAAAGCAATTTTCTGTTCTTTTTAATAAAGTCTGAGGGATCTAATTGGGGTCAGAAATTGTGGCACTCTCACTGTCTATACCGTAAGAGAAAAAGAAAATGACTGATGGAGACCTGATGACATAATTTTGAATGTGAACAAAAGCAAAGTAATTTGAAGACGTAAAATTAGGTTCCCTCAGTCTCTCTAGAGAGTTAAGTTTTCAAGGAGATTCTAAAGGCCAAATCACACAGATTGAAGGATGTGTTCTTGCATATCCTAATTTTCGGAGAGCTAT